>NW_007234199.1:249349-350986 GCF_000164805.1 Carlito syrichta | reverse complement strand
CCGCCTCAGCCTTCCAAGTAGCCAGAACTACAGGCATGCACTACCATGCCCGGTTGATTTTTTGTAGAGATGAGGTCTCGCTGCCCAGGCAGGTCTCGAACCTGCAGGCTCAGGCAATCCACTCACCTCAGCCTCCCAAAGGTGTGGGATTACAGGCTGAGCCACTGAGCCCAGCTGGTGGTTGATTTTTGATATGTGTTTTTGGTTCTGATTTGCTAGAATCTTGTTGAGGATTTTTGCATCTATGTTCATAGGGGATATTGGCCTGTAGTTCTCTTTTTTTGTTGGATCTTTACCTGGTTTGGGTATTAGCGTGATGTTAGCTTCGTAAAATGATTCGGGGGAGAATTCCATCTTTCTCAATTGTCTGGAATACTTTCAATAGGATTGGATTCAGTTCCTCCTTGTATATTTTGTAGAATTTTGCTGGAAAACCATCCAGTCCAGGGCTTTTTTTTGTAGGTAGTTTTATTATGACAGAGTCAATTTCCTAGGTTTTATTGGTCTATTTAGTGTCTCAATGTCCTCTTGTTTCACCTGGGGAGGTTGTGTGATGTCAGAAAGTCCTCCATTTCATTTAGGTCATCAAGTTTGTTTCCATATAGGTGTACATAGTAATCTCTGATATCTTTTGTATTTCTTTGGGGTCAGTTGTGATTTGATCTTTCGTATTTCTGATTGTGTTTATTTGGACTTTTTCTCTCTTTTTCTTGGTAATTCTGGCTAGGGTTCCAAGAATCTTGCTAATTCTTTTAAAGAACCAGCTTTTTGTTTTGTTGATGTTTTCTATGATATTTTTGTCTTCTATGTCCTGTATTTGGGCTCTTAATTTGGTGATTTGGATTCTTCTGCTAAAGTTGGGGCTTTGGCTCTTTCCAACTCCCCTTAGGGTATTTGTTAGGCTCCCCACTTGTGATCTTTCTTTTCCTTGATATGTGCTCATAGAGATATAAATTTCCCTCTTAGAATTACTTTCATGGCACCCAGATGTTTTGGTAAGATGTTTCTTCATTTTCATTTGTTTCCAGGAATCTTTCAATTTCTGCTTTGATATCAGTGCTGACCCAGTAGTTGTTCAGCATTATGCTGTTTAGTGTCCATGTCTTTGTGGGCTTTGAGGAAATTTTGTTTGTGTTGATATATTTTTTTTTCCATTGTGGTCTGAGAGTATGCATGACAAGATTTCAAACCTATGGAATTTATTTATGCTTTATTTATGGCCAAGGATGTGATTGATCTTGGAGTACTCATCACCATGTGGTGATGAGTAGAATGTACATTGTGTGGTTGTTGGGTGGAATAATCTGTAGTTATCTATTAAGTCCAATTGGTTGGGTGTCAAGGTTAGGTTCTGGATCTCCTTATTAATTTTTTTACCTCGATAATCTATCTAGGACTGTTAGTGGGGTATTCAAGTCCCCTGCCATAATAGTGTTAGAGTCAATATCTTTTTTTTAGTGTACTTAGTAGTTGATTTATAAATGCTTTATAAATATCAGACAAAACAACCTTTAAGCTATCAAAATTTAAATAGATATAAAAGGACACTACATATTTTTATCATTTGTAGTGTCCTTTTGCATCTTTTAAAATTTTTGATAGCTTAAAGGTTGTTTTGTCTGATATTAAGATTGCAAATCCTGCCTTCTTTTGTGATCCATTTGCCTGGAAACTCATTTTCCATCTTTTAACTTTGAGTCGGTGTGCATTCCTTGTAGTGAGTTGAGTCTCCTGGATACTGCATACAATTGGGTCATTGTTTCTTATCCATTTTGCCATTCTGTGTCTTTTCAGTGGTGCATTGAGTCTATTCACACTCAGGCTTATTTGAAATGTGATTGTTTTTATTGCTGTCGTGATGTTCTCATAAAATTTTTTTCTTTGTTTGCTTGTTTTCTTTTGGATTTGGGGTTGATGTATGTGTGTGTTTTCAAGTTTCTTGTTTGCTGTATTCTCTGTTGATTCTGTGCTCTGCTGTTCTCTTGGGAAGTGTCATTCTTTTTTTTCTTTCTTCTGTGCTTAATACCTTTTTAAGTATCTCTTGTAGAGCTGGTCTGGAAACTACATAATCTCTTAGGGATTGGATATCTGGGAAGGATTTTAATTCTCCATCACTGATGAAGCTGAGCTTGGCTGGATAGGAAATTCTTGGTTGAAATTGTTTTTCTTTGAGGACTTTGAATATAGGTCTCCAGTCCCTTCTTGTTTGTAGTGTTTCTGCTGATAGGTCTGTTGCTATTCTTATTAGTTTTCCCCAGTCGGTAGTCTGACCTTTCTTGCTGTCTTTAGGATTTTTTCTTTTGTGCCTACTTTGTGTAGGTGGATTACTGTGTGTCTAGGGGTTGGTCTTCTCATTTGATGTCTTGTGGGGGCTCTCTGTATCTCTTGTGCTTGGCTGGTCACATCTCTGGTAAGATGGGGAAAGTTTTCTTGGATTACTTCCTGGAATACTTGCTCCAAATTGTTCTCCATTTCCTTTTCTTCTGGGATATCACTCAGTCATAGGTTTGCCTTCTTGACATAATTGCACATCTCTTGTAGGCTTTGTTCTTTCTTTTTGAGTCTTCTTTCTATGTGTTTTAGAGATGGGGCTAATTCCATTTTCTGGTCTTCAAGTTCTGAGATTCTTTCTTCACCTAGATTAATTCTGCTTTCCATGCTTGTCATCTTGTTATTTATTTCCTGGATGAATTTTTTTATTGCCAAAATCTCTGTTACAAGTTGCATCTTGTCTTTCTTGAGCCTTGTTCATTCTTTCCAACCATTCCCTAATCCTTGTCATATTCTGGGGCCAGTCGTTGGTTATTTCCATTGTTTGGACACCAAGGTCTGTTTTTTCACAAGTTTTGTCTTTGGTACCCTTGAAATTGCCTGAGGTCTTCCTTTGATTTTTCCTCATTTGTGACAGATTTCTTGTTTTTCTCTTTAATTCTGTCATGCAGTGTCAGTGAGAGAGGCCTTCCCTTCTGATGTTTGCTCAGTCCTCTATTCTTCCCTGATCCAGGCTCTGGATTTGTTCTGTTCTGAAATAGGACAGTGGATGGGAAACTTTGCTGTCTCTTGTAGTTTTTGAAATTTGAATAAAGTAGGGGATGTAGTTCTATGATTCACAAACTACTTCCAAATTACAGTGTTCACTTATTGTGGTATGTGTTCCCTGAGACCCACTCCCCACCACCAGTCTATATGATGATGCAAAGCAGAAACCAATGCAAAAAAAACAATTGAACACACACACACAGACAACACACACACCCCAAAACAAACTGTAATAACAACAAAGTGAAACAAAACAAACAACAACAATAACAAACCAAGAAAACTAAACACACACACATGTCTAGCACATAGTGAATAGAGAAGAAAAACAGAAATACTGAAATGGGGATAAAAAGGGAATTCATGTTTTACCCTCACACATATATTGACACACACTTTAAACTATAAGAAATGAAAACAAAAAAACCCAGAAGAATAAAAGAGCAAAAGCAAACCAACAACAACAACAAAATTGAAAGATGGACAATCCATCATTCACATACACACATAAACAGAAAATGACAAATAAAAGAAGAAACAGAAAAAGAAAAGAAAAATATTGGGGGAGGATGCAGATCAAACCCTCACATACACATTCATACACAAAGGAAAAATATTTTTAAAACATGAACTAACAGAAAAAATTTTAAAAAAATTAAAAAAGCACCTGCCCTCTTGTTGCAGACTCTGTAATTGTTTTTCTGATCAGGTCTCTCCTGCAGAGCCATGTCTTTCACTCTCTCCTAAGTGTCCTAAGCAGGGAAGGAGGAAGGGTGTGAAAGTGGGTGTGACTGCAGTCCTCCCACTCTTGTATCGTCAGGGAGATCTCCTCCAGTGGGGAGGTACAGATTGTCTCTTCCCCAGGTATGTACTCACAGTGAGGGGTAGGGTACCCCAGCCAGCCCTATCCTGGAATGGAGTTCTATTGCAACCGACATCCAGGCTCTGCCTGGGTTTGTCCCTCTCAGTTGTGGCCCAGCTGTGTGGATCTGATGTTCAGAGGCATGCTGGGGAGGAGGAGGTTGTTTGGGTCAACTTTGGACTCACCACTGATCTCTCTGGAGTTCTTTCTCATCCTTTTCTGGCCACACCCTGGATCAGGGTAGAGGGTGTGGCGCCTGGAACTCAGCACTCATCAGGTCCCTCCGAAATTTATGCTTTCAGGATATTCCCTCTGGTTCGTGATCAATCCCTGAGTAGTTGATCTGCCAGTCACAGACTTTGGGTCTGTTGGTCAGTGGTGAGCAAGTCAGAGCAGTTTCCTGCCCCGCCTTCAAGATGGTGGTGGGGTGCCTCTCTTGTCCTCTTTCGTGGGACTTTGCCTCTGAACTCCCTCCGTAACCCCTGCTGCCAGTGCCCTGCCAGGTGCTGAAGTGGTGAGGCAGAGCTGGGAGCCAGGCAGTCTCTCTCCTGCTGCAATGGTGAGAGAGAGCCTGGGGTGATGGTTTCTCCCTGCTGTTTTTTCACAGAAAAACTTTTGTCTATTTAAAGAAAAATAATGACACTCACCTTCTGTGACCTGGGAAGAGCCAGGGACTAAGCAGAGAAGCTGTAGCACCAGCTGGTGCACCAGAGGCTTGGCCACTTACTCACGAGTCCCCACTTAGACAGTCTCTCCCAGCATTTTCTTCTCAGGGAGGATTTGTTGATTAAAAAAAAAAAAAGAAAGAGAAAGAAAATGATGCCCTACTTCTGCATCTCGGGAATTGCTAGAGTCTAAGCCCAGCAGCTGTGGCACTAGGTGCTGCATCAGGAGAGCCCTAGCCACTAGCTCCCTAGCCTTCACTCAGTCAGCCATTCACACGCACACTCGCCAGCACATACACATTTTCCAGACGCTCGCTCACACTGGGACTCGCATGATCTGACTGACTTGGCCGCCATCTTCCCAACCCCCTAATTTTAAGTTCTACTTGTTAATTGCTGGCATATTAGAAAGCAGTTGTATTTTGTACATTAAACTTAAATCCTAAAACCTTACTATAATTGTTCATTAGTGTCAGGAATTGGTTCGTTGATTCTTTAAGATTTTCTACATAGACAATCATGTCATCTATGAACAAAACAGTGTTATTTTTTTCCTTCCCCGTCAATATACTTTTAATTTCTTGTTTTATTGCATTAGTTAGGACTTCCAGTACAATGTTGAAAAAAAGTGATGAGATGGGGCATCCTTGCCTTGTTCCTGGTCTTATTGGGAAGGCTTATAGTTTCTCAATATTGAGCATGGTATTCACTGTAGGTTTTTAGGTGTTCTTTATCAACTCAAGGGAGTTCTGCTCTATTTCTTATCTGCTAGGTTTTTATCATGAATAGGTATTGGATTTTGTCAAATGCCTTTTTTGCATGTATTGACATGATAATGTGCTTTATCGTCTTTAGTCTGTTGATGTGATGGATTACATTAATTCATTTATGAATTTAGAATTAGTCTTACAAACCTGAGATAAGTCCTACTTAGTCATGGGGTATACTTATTTTTATACATTGTTGAATTTGATTTATCAATATTTTACTGACGATTTTTGCATTTATATTCATGAGAAATATCAGTCTATAGTTTTCCTTTCCTGTAATGTCTTTGGTTTTGGTAATTTGGGTAATGCAAACTTCATAGAATGAGTTAGGATTATCCCCTATGCTACTATCTTTTGAGAAATATTGTAGACAACTGGTATAATTTCTATCTTTTTTTTTTGAATCAAGGTCTTACTTTGTCTCCCAGGCTGGAGTGCAGTGGCATGAGCACGGCTCACTGCAGCCTCAAACTCCTGAGCTCAAGGTCTCTTTCCCCCTCAGCCTCCTGAAGTAACTGAGACTACAGATGCACACCACTATGCTTGGCTACTTTTTGATTTTTGTAGATACGAGATCTCACTATGTTGCCTAGGCTGGTCTTGAACTCCTGTGCTCAAGCAAACCTCCTGCCTTGGTTGAGATTACACATGTGAGCCACTGTGCCCAGCCTAGTTTCTATCTTAAATTTATTTTGTAGAATTCACCAGTGAACCATCTGGGCATAGTACTCTTTATTTTGGAGGTTTTTAATTATTGATTCAATTTCTTTATTAAATACAGGCCTATTCAAATGGCGTATTCTTTATGAGTTTTGGCAGATTATGTCTTTCAAGGAATTGATCCATTTCATCTTGGTTATCAATTTGTGGGCATATAGTTCATAATTTTTTTTTTTTTTGAGTTGGAGTCTCACCCTGTCGCCCAGACTGGAGTGCAGTGGCCGCTCCCGGCCACCGCAGCCTTGACCCACTGGGCTCCGGCGATCCTTCCGCCTCAGCCTTCCGAATAGCCGGAATTACAGGCATGCGCTACCACGCCCGGCTAATTTTTTGATTTTTGATTGTAGAGATGAGGTCTCGCTGCCCTGGCGAGTCTCGAACCCACGGGCTCAGGCAATCCACTCACCTCAGCCTCCCAAAGGCGCGGGATTACAGGCTGAGCCACCGAGCCCGGCTTAGTTCATAATTTTTAAAAATTATTTTATTATCCATGGGAACTGTAGTGGTATCTCCTCTTTTATTTCTGATATTAGTAATTTGTGTCTTCTTTTTTTTCTTCATAGCCTGGTTAGAGGCTTATCAATTTTATTACTCTTTTCAGAGAACCAAGTTTTGGTTTTGTTGATTTTCTCTAATGATTTCTTATTTTCAGTGTCATTGTTTTTTGCTCTAATTATTCTTTTCTTCTGCTTATGAAGCTTAGATGACTGATTTTAGCTCTTTTTTCTTATTTAATATGTGCATTGAGTACTCTAAATTTCCATCCTAGCACTGTTTTTACTGCATCCCATACATTTTAAGTCATACAGTTGTGTACTGTATAATATTTCCATCTACAATGGACCACATATACAGTGATAGTCTCATGAAATTATAATGGAGCTGAACAATTCCTATCACCTAGTAATATTTTAGATATAATATTATAGTGCTATGCATTACTCAAGTATTTGTGGTGATACTACTGTAATGTTTTATCCCTCTGAACATGTGGGTGAAATTGCCCCAAACGCAGTGGCAGGGGAGTTTCCATAGGGGGTGGTGGCCCAAGCCATCATGAGATGGAGCTTGTTGGTGGTATTCTAAAGTAAGAAGCACTAAATGCCAGGGTGATCAGTCCAAAGCATTTATTTGGAGGAGCTTATTTACAGAGGGTTGCAAGAATCCTCGCAACAGACAGCAAGAGAGAAGTGTTCTACCTAGTTGTGTTCCTGACAAGTGGGTCAGTGCATGGAGTTTTTCTTAGAGCTTAATGAATTCGGCTCAGAGCTAGGAGCAGTTTCTCTCAGTGTTTTGGGCAACGACCTAGATACCTTTATTAGTACCTGGGAATTTCAAGACCCTGGTTTGGGTTCAAATCTACTGGGAAAAACCTGCAGCTGGCTAGGTCACAGAATGGTCAAGGCATTCTGATTTTCAGTTAGGATACAGAAAGCAGAGGGAACTTGGAGATACTACATGTAAACAAACCTACTGTGCTACTAGATATATAAAAGTATAGCACATAAACTTATATACAGTATGTAATATTTAATAATAAATTACTGTGTTACTGGTTTATGTATTTACTATACCATACTTTTTGTCATTATTTTAGAGTATCCTCCCTCTACTGATTTAAAAAATGTTAACTGTAAAACACTCTCAGGCAGGTTCTTTAGGAGAGATTGCAAAAGAAAGCATTGTTATTATAGGAGATAACAGCTCTATGTGTTATCTCCCAAAGATGACCTAGTGGGCCAAGTTGTGCATGTGGATGACAATGATCATTACACATTGTATACACATACCAAAGTATCACATGTGCACCATAAATATGTGCACATGGGATACTTTAATATGTGTATACAATGTGTAATGTTCAAATTAAGGTAATTAGAATATCTATCACCTGAAACATTTATCATTTCTTTGTGTTGGGAACTTTCCAAATATTTTCTTCTAGCTGTTTTGAAACATACAATAAATTATTACTAGCTATAGTCACCCTACTATGCAATCAAACACTAGAACAGATTTCTTCCAACTCTATTGTTGTACCCATTAGCTAGCCCCTTTTCTTCTCCCCTGCCCTGTACCTGGCCCAGTCTCTGGTATCTATCATTTTACTCCATGAGACTTTTTTTTTTTTAGCTCCCACATATCAGTGAGAATGTGCCTGACATTTCATTTAACATAATAATCTCCAGTTCCATCCATATTGCTGCAAATGACAATATTCATTCCTTTTTATGGATGAATAATATCCACTGAGTTTACATTCCACATTTTCTTTATCTACTCATTTGTTGATGGACACTTAGGTCGATTCCATATTGTGGCTATTGTGACTAGTGCTGTAGCAAATATTGGAGATATAGATATGTCTTTGATATACTGATTTCCTTTCTTTCAGACATATACCTAGCAGTAAAACTGCTGGATTATATGGTAGATCTATTTTTAATTTTTCTCAAAATCTCCATAATGCTTTCCATAGTGTCTGTACTAATCTACATTTCCACCAACAGTGTACTAGTTTACTCCTTCCCCATCCTCACCAGTATGTCATTTTTTGGGTTTTTTTGATAATAGTCATTTTAACTCACTGGAGTAAGGTATCTCATTGTGATTTTGATTTGCATTTCCCTTCTGAGTAATGATATTGAGCATTTTTTCATATACCTATTAACCCTTTGCATATCTTCTTTTGAGAAACATCTATCTAGATCATTTGCCCATTTTAAATTAGATTATGTTTTATTAGTATTGCTAAAGATTTTAGCCCAAGAAGAGTTCTTTATATATTCTAGTTATCAATCCCTTGTCAGATGCTTGCAAATGTTCTCTCCCATTCTGTAGGTTGTCTCTTTCCTCTGTAGATTGTTTCCTTTGCTGTTCAGATGCTTTTTAGCTTGATTTAGTTACATTTGTCTATTTTTGCTATTGCTGCTTGTGCTTCTGAGGCCTTACCCAAAAAATCTTTGCCTACACCAATGACATGAAGCATTTCCCCAGTGTTTTCTTCTAGTAGTTTAATAGTTTCAGGTCTTACATTTCAGTATTTCATTTTTATTTGATTTTTTTATGTGGTGAGAAATAGGGATCTAGTTTCATTCTTTTGCATATGGCTATCCAGTTTTCCCAGGACCATTTATTGAAGACAGTTCTTTCCCCAGTATTATGTTCTTGGTGCCTTTGGGAAGATGGTGATATTGATGATCCTTACCCCTTGTAGTATTAGGTTAATGTTTATGTTTGTGTTTTTAACAAAAAAGCTTAAAAAGTAAACAAAAATAAACCAGAAAATGTTTATAGAGTAAGAATATGAAGAAAAAATATTTTTTGTACAACTCTAAAATGTGTTTGTATTTTAAACTATTATTACAAAAGAATCAACAAGTTAAAAATTTTAAGTTTATAAACTGAAAAAAAATCACAATAGGTGAGGGTAATTCATTATTGAAGAAATAAAAAATTTTAAATAAATTTAGTATAGCATAAGCATGCTGAATAGTGTTTATAAAGTCTTCAATAGTGTACAGTAATGTCCTAGGCTGTCACATTCACTCACCACTCATTCATTGACTTACTCAGGGTAAGTTCCAGTGCTGTAAGCTCTAATGGTAAGTGCCCTATACAGGTGTACCATTTTTTAATCTTTTATACATAATTTTACTGTACCTTTTCTATGTTTAGATACACAAATACTTCCCATTGTGTTACAGTTGCCTGCAGTATTCAGTACAGTAACATCCTGATACGGATTTTTCAGGTAAGCCTGGACTTTGAGAGTGTCAGCTCAATGGGTTGGCCAGCCAAGCCCCAGAGAGGGTCATCTCGAGGGACTTGTAAGCCTAGCCCTGGAAGTGTTGGCTCTAATGGACTGGCAAGCCAAGCCCTGAGAGTGTTGCTGGTTCAGTGGGCTGGAAAACCTAGCCCCTGGAGTGTTGGCTCTGATGTTCTGGCAAGCCAGGCACTGAGAGTGTTGCTGGTTTGGTGGGCTGGCAAGCCTAGCCCCTGGAGTGTCTCAGCATGGGAGGCTTGCCTTCTTCCAGCAGCTCTCCCAGTTCAGCCGGGTCGTTGGCTGGCAAGCCAGCCTCTGGGGTGCACAGCTCTGCAGCACCGATAATCTGCTGAGCTACAGGTCACAGCTCTCTAGGTCGAGGTTCTTGTCTCGTGCCCAGGAAGAATGAGGGACACAGACAGTTGGAAAGTGAGAAAGCAGGATTTATTGAGAGGACAGAAAACCTCCCACAGTGGGAGGGGACCCGAAGGGGTTACCAGTCTGGGGCTGAAACCTGGTGATTATATAGCCCTAAGTCCAAGCCGATTGACTAACACTAGCTGGGTGCTGATTGGTCTGCACTAGCTGTTCCGATTGGTCAGTACTGAGGACCAGTTGGCAGGAGGTAGTGGCCTAATGGTGAACTGATAGGTTGCTTTTTGATCCCTGCAGTGAGTACTTAACCTCTTGCTTGAGAGGCTCGGCAGTAAGCTTATTTACCAACCCTGAGCCTGGGAGACCTGCCAGAAGTTTGCTACAATGTTGCTAGAGGAACAGCCCTGTTTTCCTGCCTAGCCTTTCTCTTGCTATCTCTTGTCTCTGTCTCAATGCTGTACAGGTTTTTAGCCTGGGAGCAATAGACTATACCACATAGCATAGGTGTGTTGTAGGCTGTAGCATCTAGTTTTGTATAAGTACACTTAATAATGTTTGCGACCTCAAAACCGCCTAACTACACATTTCTCAGAACATATCCAGCCGGGCTCGGTGGCTCAGCCTGTAATCCCACATCTTTGGGAGGCTGAGGTGAGTGGATTGCCTGAGCCCGCGGGTTCGAGACCCGCCTGGGCAGCGAGACCTCATCTCTAGAATAAATCAAAAAATCATCTGGGCGTGGTAGCGCACGCCTGTAATTCCGGCTACTTGAAAGACTGAGGTGGAAGGATTGCCAGAGCCCAGCAGGTCGAGGCTGCAGTGGCCGGGAGTGGCCACTGCACTCCAGTCTGGGTGACAGAGTGAGACTCCAACTCAAAAAAAAAAAAAAAAAAGAACATATCCACATCGTTAAGATACAAATAACTGTATTTTCATTTTGTTCAAAATAGTTGTAAATTTTTGTTGAGATTTTTCCCTCTCAGATTCATGTGTTATTTAGAAGTGTGTTGTTTAATCTTCAACTGTTTGGGGATTTTTTAAACCTATCTTTCTGATAGTGATTTAAAATTTAATTCCACTGTGGTCTGAAAGCAGATCATACTTACGATTTGTAGTCTTTTAAATTTATTGAGGTGTGTTTTATGGCAGAATACGTTCTATCTTGGTGAATGTTTCATGTGATCTTGAGAGGATCTGTTGATAGATGAAGTCATCTATAGACATGATTACACTCTGTTGATTGATGGTGATGTTCAAGTATGTCCTGACTGATTTTCTGCCTGCTGGATCTGTCCATTTTAATACAGGGATGTTGAAGTCTCCAGTTAAGATGGTAGATTCATTTATTTCTCTTTCATTCTTACACAGTTTTTGCTTCAACTATTTTGATGTTATCCTGTTAGACGTATGCACATTAAGGATTGTTATATCTTCTTGGGGAGTTGACAGTTTATCTTTATGAAATGTCCTTCTTTACCCCTGTTAACTTTCTTTGCTCTGATGTCTGCTCTGTATGCCATTAATATAGTTACCCCTCCTTTCCTTTTATTAGTGTTATCCTGTTTTATCTCTTTTAATCTATATGTGTCTTCTTGCAGACAGCATATATTTGGGTCTTGTTTTTTGATCCACTTTGAAGATTTCTGCAAAAATGTTCTGATGATCCAGTCTCAATCCTTTAAAGGGCCTGTGCACTTGTACAGTGTACTTCACTCGTGCTTCTCAACCCTCAGACCCTCTCCACTTAAGTGGCACAAGATAGCAAGAGTGAATTGGAGTTCATATTTCTCTCCTTTTTTAAAAAATTTTTTTATTTGAAAGATGGGTACAATTCAGGGTTAGGTATACAAACAGTCATTGGGCCTCACTTTGGTCCTAAGTACACCTGGCTTGAGATAGGTACCCTTATTGATGAAGTGTTCCCTGCTTCCCCCCTCCCCAGCAGATTCCCACTACTGCACATCTGTTTTTTTATAGTATTATGA
The DNA here is from genome assembly GCF_000164805.1 of Carlito syrichta. NCBI lineage: Eukaryota > Metazoa > Chordata > Mammalia > Primates > Tarsiidae > Carlito > Carlito syrichta. The sequence continues at coordinate 338,804 of NW_007234199.1, read as the reverse complement.
AAATTGTTCAGGATCTGCTTATGAGTAACATTATTTCTCTTATCCCACATGGAAGGATAAAGCCAGCTACAGTTGGGTATTTCCCCTTCCCCAGGTTGGATAGGCTCTGATAAAACCCTGATAGCACAGGCTCTTGGTTAACTAGTTTAATCTGAGGGTAGGCTTTATTAAGAACAGGATGTTCTGGTGTACTGTATTTTGAAACGATTACTTTTCTCCTCCCCCTGCCAGAAGCACTATTTTTGTTCTTCTGATATTCACTATGAGAGCCTGACTGTGCTCTTGGTGACGAAACTCACAGAAGTGTGAGGGTCTTTCTATGACTAGGTTGTCCTGGAGTTTTTAATCTCAGGTGTGTCCACAGTGATCCTCCAGCAATTTGTCAATTAAGTTTTTTGGTTTTCTGTATCCTGTCATTGGTTTCTAACAGAGGTTTCTGCCCCTGGGTTTCTATTCTTGTAAATTGTAATTTTCTGTATTCATCTATCTGTCTCTCCAATTTTAGGGGCAGCTCCAAGAAGAGTTGTTGACTTTTTCAGTTTGTTCAGCTTTTTTAGTTGTGGTTAGAATAGAGTAGTGACTTCTAAGCTCTTTTTTTTTTAAAGAAATCTAACTCTGTTGCCCAGGCTGGGGTGCAGTGGCACACTCACAGTCACCACAGCCTCGGCCCACTGGGCTCAGGTGATCCTTTTGCCTCAGCCTTCCAACTAGCTGGAACCACAGGTACACACCACCACACCCAACTGATTTTTAAAATTTATTGTACAGACGAGGTCTCACCAAGTTGCTCAGTCTGGTCTCAAACACCTGAGCTCAGACAGTCCTTTCACCTCTGCCTCCCAAAGTGCTGGGATTACAGGCATGAGCCACCATGCCTGGGTGACTTCCAAGCTTCTTATATGCCAGTCTAGAAACTGGAGGCCTTACATTTTAAAAGGCTTCTTCTGGCTGCTATGCTGTGAATACTCTGTGAGGGGTAGAGGAGAAAAGAAGAGCGTTTTGTAAAAATCTAGGTGAGAAATGTAGTCTTGGACTAGGGAATAGTAGTTGGACAGAGAAGTATTTGTATTATGGATGTGTGAGTGGCATAAAACCAAAACAATTTGCTGACAAATTAGGTAGGGTGAGAAAGAGAGGTGTCATGGTGACTCCATAATATTTAACTCGAGCAGCATAGAGGAGCTTGATTTTAGACGTGTTAATTTTGAAATGATTGTTTGATATCCAAGGAGATATGTTGGCTCAGCAGGATATACTTGTCTAGGGTTCAGGAAGAGATGTAGGCAAAAGGGAACAATTTGGGAGTCTTCAACATTTAGCTGGTATTCAAAGTCATGAGATAAGATGAGGCTTCCAAAGGAGTAAGTGTACATTGAAAAAGAGAAGAGATGAAAAAGTACTCCAAAATTAAGAGGTCAAGGCATGGGAGGCAGACTAGCAAAGAAGGCTGAGAGGACACAGTAATACAGTAAGAGAAAAACCAAGAGAATATGGTGTCTTGTAAATAAAATGATTACAGATCACCAGCTTTGATAGGCCAGATAGAAGTGACCATTGGATTTTGCAAATAGAGTTAATTGATGACTTTAACCAACCATATTGGAGGGGTGGTAAGGGTGAAAGCCTAATTAGCCATGGATTCTAGGGAGACCAAAGGAAAGGAATTGGAGACCACATTGGAGACCACAAGTGTACACACTTCTGGTGGAGTTTTGCCGTAAAGAGAAATATAGAAGTTAGTATGGTGAATGGGAAGAGGGCCTGTATTCATGAATCTTTAAAAATAATTTCTTTTTTTGTAAACTGAGACAGGATCTTGCTATGTTGCCCAGACTGGTTTTGAATTCCTGGGCTCAAGTGATCTTCCTGCCTTGGCTAGGATTATGGATGTGAGCCATTGTGCCCTGCTTTGTTTTTGTTTTTGTTAGTGGGAAAAATAATAGTACATTTTGTATACTGATGAGAAAACACTGATAAAGAATGAAAAAATATAGTTAAGAAAAAATTTTAACCTACTGGTTATACTTTTTTAAAAGCTTCTTATATTGAAACAATTTTAGATTTACAGAAAAAGTTGCAAAAAACAGTACAAAGACCCTGTATATTCTTTGTTCTGCATCCTCAACCTTTTACATTATATTTACTATTAACCAGGGAATTAATATTAATATAATACTATTAATTAATATCTCAGTCTAATTAGAATTTCTATAGGTTTCCCACTCATGTCTTTCTTGGGGCCCAGGATCCCACATTGCACTGAACAGTTTCTCACTGTGCTTTCTTTGTCTTTCATGACTTTGCTACTTCTGAAGACTCTAGACCAGATACTTTGTAGAATTTCCCTTAGTTTCGCTTTGGTTGCTTTCTCATGATTAGATTAAAGTCATGCATTTTTGACCAGAATGCCATAGAAGAGCTATTGTTTGCGTTGTACTAAGTTAGGAGGGAGTATGATGTCAATATGTCATATACTTATAATGTCAACTTTGATTGCATGACTAAGTTGTTATTCTCTATTTTTTCTACTATAAAGTTACTGTTTTTACCTTTGTAATTAATACGTATCTTGTGGGGAACTAAACTGATACTATGTAAATCTCCTGTTATCATTTCATCCAATAATTTTAGCACCCACTGATGATTCTGGCCGACAGCAATTTTTACTGTAGTATTTGCCTAGTGATTATTTTTCTTATTCCTTCTGTATTTATTAATTGACTTTCCACTGTAAAAAATGCTATCTCGGCTGGGCTCAGTAGCTCAGCCTGTAATCCCAGCGCTTTGGGAGGCCGAGGTGAGTGGATTGCCTGAGCCTGCGGGTTCGAGACCCACCCGGGCAACTTGGTGAGACCTCATCTCTACAATAAATCAAAAATTAGCCGGGCACACACCTGTAGCGCACGCCTGTAGCGCACGCCTGTAGTTCCGGCTACTTGGAAGGCTGAGGCAGAAGGATCGCGGAGCCCAGCACGTCAATGCTGCGGTGGCCGGGAGCGTGCCACTGCACTCCAGTCTGAGCAACGGAGTGAGACTCCAACTCCAAACAAGCAAACAAACAAAAATGCTATCTCTTACCCTTATTTAACTATTTATCCAATTATTTATTTTTATCAGCATGAACTTGTGAATATTTTATTCTATAAGTTATAACCTATTGCTGTTATTACTTGTTTTATTGCTAAAATTATACCAAGCTTGACTACCAGAAGTGCCTTCAAATTAGTCCATGTCTTTTTTTGACATATTCTAATCATTTGTTGGCACATCCTTGCCTTGCCTGGCACTACAAGATATTCCAGGTTCATCTTGTATTTTCCCTGGCTCAGTCCTGGTATTAACCATCTCTCTAATGTTACTTTTATTGTAATAGCATTTAGAAACCAGCATCTAGGTGCTAAATATTCTTGTTGCTATTGGGATATTATTGCTTCTAGGTCTTCATAATAGACAGAATTAGGAAATAAGTATATTTGCTAACACATATATACACACACTTCTGTATTATATATGTTAAAAACCATGAATTAATACTGGTATTGCCAATTCTTGTCCAACACTACAGAGTTCATTCTAGCCTTTTTCCTTATTTGTAACCTCTTTCTCTGACAGTGAGAAACTTGGTTGCATTATTTTTTTGCCCCAACTCCCTGGCCCCAGTTCCATTATTTATAAGTATCTGCTTATTTGTTTAAATTTACTATACATATAAATTAGATCAAAGTTGCTAATTCATATCCCTGTAAGAAACAAATCTGGGCTGGGCTCAGTGGCTCAGCTTGTAATCCCAGCGCTTTGGGAGGCCAAGGTGAGTGGATTACCTGAGCCCGCAGGTTTGAGACCTGCCTGGGCAACTTGGCGAGATCTCATCTCTACAATAAATCAAAAAAATTAGCTGGGCATGGTAGCGCACGCCTGTAGTTCCAGCTACTTGGAAGGCTGAGGCAGAAGAATCGCCGGAGCCCAGCAGGTCGAGGCTGCGGTGGCCGGGAGTGGCCACTGCACTCCAGTCTGGGTGACAGAGTGAGACTCCAACTCAAAAAAAAAACAAAACAAAAGAGAAACAAATCTGCTAATGACTGTAAGATTTGCATTCAGTTCATTTTGTTCTTAGGATAATAGGGTATAATAAAAATACTGTTTTCTAATAGGCTAATTTTTTTCTTCCCCACACCTTCATTTGTAATATAGTTATAGTCAATTGTTATTGTTTATATTTCATTTGGGGTATCCCACATCCTGAATCATTTTAATTCTTCATTTAAGGGGAGCACGTGGAAGGTGTTGTGAAACCTTCCTAAGGTTGAAGTTTCCTAAGGTTCTAAGTTTCTAATTTATCCTCCCTGTCTTTATTTTGCACAAAAAAAAGATATGTGTATTTTTAAAAATATTCTCTTCTGTCATGAATGGTTAGCACACCATAGGTAGTCTTTTGTATTTTACTTTTTACACTTAAAAATATATCCTGTATATCACTCCAAATCAGTTCCTGAAAGTCTTTCTCTTTTATTTTTCTTTACAGCATTTTTATCTGAATTATACCCAATTAAGTGAATATACCACAGTTTATTCAACCACTTTTCTATGTATGGTGTTTAGGTTGTTTCCAATATTTTGCAATTTTAAATGGTACTACAATGAATAACCTTGTCATATGTGTTTTTGTATGTTTTAGGCATATATTCAGGATATGTTACTAAAATTGAGGTCGCTGGGCCAAAGATAAACATAAATGTAGTTTTTTTAGGTATTGTCAAATTCCTCTCCATAATGGCTGTAGCTGTTTTTATTTCCACAACAACATATAATTGCCTGTTTACATAAATAAAGTGTGAACAAATTTTAAAAAGTCTAAATCATATCAAGCATCTTCTCAGACTATAGTGGAATAAAAATAAATATTATCACCAATAGGAACCCCACAAAGCACATAAGTACATGGAAATTCAGTAACATGCTTATGAATGAGTTTTGGGTTAACACAGAGATCAAGGTGGAAATAAAAAGGTTCCTGCAAAAATGAAAACCAAGACACAACACACCAAAACTCTGGAATACCATGAAAACAGTACTGAGAGGGAAGCTTATAACATTGCACACATACATCAAGAAAACAGCTTAATGTTACACGTAAGGGACCTGAAAAGTCAACAGCAATCCAATCCTAGAATTAGTTAAAAAAGAAAAATTGAAATTATTAAAACAAAATCACAGTTGAATGAAATAGAGACCTAAAAAATTATAGAAAGGATCAATGAGACAAAAACCTGGTTGTTTGAAAGAATAAATAAGATTGACAGAATCCTGGCCAGATTGACCAAAAAAAAAAAAAAAAAAAAAGAAAGAAAGAAAGAAAGAAAGAAATTTCAGATAAACAATTAGAAATGAAAAAGATTATGTCATAACTGACCCTGAAGAAATTACTATGAACATCTGTATGCAAATACATTAGAAAAGCTAGAAGAAATAAAAGCATCCTGACATCACCTAACCTCTCAAGTTTGAAACAGGAGAAATCAAAACCCTAAACAGATCAGTGACAACCCAAGAAATTGGCTCAGTTATAAGGAGCCTTCCTTAAAAAAAAAAAAAAAAAAAGCCCTGGGCCAGATGGTTTCTCAACTGAATTCTACAAAACTTACAAGAAAGACGTTATACCAATCCTACTGAAAGTATTCCAGGCATTTGAGAAGGAAGGAATTCTCCCTAGCTCATTTTATGAAGCCAGTATCATCCTGATACTCCAAAATGGCAAACACCCAACACGAAAACTACAGGCCAATTTCCCTGATGAACATAGATGCAAAAATTCTCAACAGGATTCTAGCAAATCACATCCAACAGCACATTTCTTTTTTTTTTTAATTAATCAGTATTTTTATTATGGTTTTGTGGGGTACAGTTAAGGGTTAGGTGTACAATTACGTTTCATTCAGGCACCCTGTTGATAAGAGGTGTTTTCCCATCCCCTGACAGATATTTGCTACTGTTAATCCCATCCCCTCCCCCCCATAGTTTCCCAGTACCATCAGTCATCTTCCCATAGTATTACATTTCATGTTTTTTTTTTCTTTTTATTATTATTTTATTATAAAGATGTAGGGTACAATTCAGGGTTAGGTATACAAACATTGATTATGCAGTTACCCTTGTTGATGAGGTACCAATAGCACATTTCAAGGATCATTCATCATGATCAGGTGGGCTTCATTCCTGAGGTGCAAGTCTGGTTCTACATACATAAATCAAGAAATGTTATCCACTACATAAATAAAACCAAGAACCACATGTTTATCTCAGTAGACACAGAAAAAACATTTGATAAAATGCAACATCTCTTCTTGATAAAAACCCTCGAATACCTAGGCATTAAGGGAACATTCCTCAAAATAATTAGAGCCATCCATGACAAACCTGGAGCCAAAAATACTTAATGGGAAGAAGCTGGAAGCAATTCCCCCTAAAAACTGGAACAAGATAAGGATACACACTCTTACTCCTCTTATTCAACATAGTACTGGAAGCCTTAGCCAGAGCAATCAGGTAGGGGAAAGAAATTAGGGGTATTCAAATAGGAAAAGGGGAAGTTAAGTTATCCCTCTTTGTAGATGATATGATTCTATACCTAGAAACCCTACAGAGTCTGTCAAAAACTTCCTTATCCCCCTTAAATTATTGACATAAAGAGAAAAAAAGCCCCTCTCATCCCTAAAAAACCCTCCTCGCAGTGATAAGTGACTTCAGTAAAGTCTCAGGATACAAAATCAATGCACAAAAAGCAGTTGCATTTCTATACACCAACAACAAACAGGCTAAAAACCATATAACAAACACAATCCCATTCACAGTAGCCACACACACACACATACACACACACACACAAAATACCTTGGCGTCTACCTAATCAAGGAGATGAAAGGTCTTTATAATGAGTACTATAAAATACTGCTCAGAAAATTCAAGGATGACACAAACAAATGGAAAAAAATCCCATGCTCATGGATTAGAAGAATCAATTTTGTAAGGATGTCCATTCTAACCAAGGCAACCTACAGGTTCCATGCAATTCCATCAAATTGCCAGCATAATTTTTTCAGACCTAGAAAAGATAATACAGAAATTCATGCAAAAGCAAAAAAGAGCCCCGGTAGCTGAAGCAATCCTCAGCAAAAAGAGCAATGCTGGAGACATCACACTACAAGCCTACAGTAACCAAGACATCATGGCAGTGGTAGAGGAATAGACACATAGATCAATGGAACAGGACAGAGAATCTGGAAATAAAACCATGGACCTTCAAGCAACTCACTTTTGACAAAGCTGACATCAACAAATGGGGGGAAAGGAAACCATATTTAGCAAACTAGATGGAAAAACTGACCACATGCAGAAGAATAAAACTGGACCCCTACCTATCACTATATACAAAAATTAACTCAAAGTAGACCAAGGACCTAAATGTAAAACCTCAAACTATAAAAATATTAGACGAAAACTTAGAGAACACTCTCCTGGACATCAGAGTAGGCAAGAAATTTATGGCCAAGTCTTCAAAAGCAAGTGCAGCAAAAGCTAAGATGAGCAAGTGGGATCTTATCAAACTAAAACGTTTTTGCACAACAAAGAAAACCATCAAGAAAAGAAAGAGACAATACACAGAATAGGAAAAACTATTTGCAAAGGCCTAATATCCAAGGTCTACAAGGAACTCAAAGGAATCAACAGGAAAAAAACAACCCCTTTAAAAAGAGGGCAAAGACATGAACAGACACTTCTCAAAGGAAGACATTCAAGCAGCCAACAAACAGATGAAGAAATGTTCAGCCTCACAAATCATCAGAGAAATGTAAATCAAAACTACAAGATACCACCTAATACTGGTAAGGATGACCATTATTAAAAGTCAAAAAACAACAGGTATTGGCAAGACTGTGGAGAAAAGTGAATGCTTCTACACTGTTGATGAGAAAGTAAGCAAGTTTAACCTTTGTGGAAAGAGTGTGGTGTTTCTCAAAGACCTAAAAATTGAGCTAACATACTATCTAGCAATCCCATTTCTGGGAATATACCCAGAGGACTATAAATTACACTGCCAAAAAGCACCTGTACACGTGTGTTCATTGTATGCTCATTTGCTATTCAGAGTAGCAAAATGCATGGAACCAACTCAGATGCCCGCTGAAAGTGAACTGGATAAAGAAAATGTGGTATGTATACACAATAGAATACTATGCATCCATAAAGCAGAACAAAATCATGTACTTTGCAGCAACAGGGATATAGCCGGAGACCATCATTTAAGTGAACTATCACAGAAACAAAAAGCTGAATACTACATGTTCTCACTCAGAAGTGGTCCCGGATCACTGGACACACAGCACAAATGTAGAAGAACAAACACGGGACACTGCTAAAAGATGGAGGGAGGGATAAGGGATAAGGGGCACACAACCACACATTGGGTACCAGGTCCACTACTGGCGGGGAGAGGGCTTTCTAGAAGCCCAAACCTCACCTGCACACAATTTACTTATGTACTAAATCATCACAACTCTAAAATAAAATAATATAAAACAAAACAAAATGTTTGTTTACCCTCTGCCTTGACATTAGGAAGTGTTGTCATACTTTTAAATTTTTGCCAGTCTAATGTGTTAATTTTCACTTCTCTAATTATGCATGAATTGAAACATTTTATTCATATGCTTAAAGGACATTTTTATATCTTTTATGGAGAATTGCTTGTTCATTTTTTGCCTATTTTTCAACTGGATTTTGGTCTTTGTCCTACAGTTTTTAGAATTCACTATGTATTATGGATACTAGTTTTTTGTCTATGGTCTATGTTTTATGTGTTTTATCTTGACTTGTCAAATTGTCTTTTGATTTTGTTTATAGTGTGTTTTTTTTCCTAAAAAATGTTTAAAGCAAAATTTTCAAGGTTTTATCTTCTTTGCATTTTGAGTCATAATTAGAAAGGCTTTCTTTGTACCAAAGTTAAATATTTTCTAATATGATTTCATTTAGATTTTTAATCCAATTGGAGTTTGTTCTTAGTATTGGCGTTAGGTATTGATCTAATTTTATCTTTTCTCAAATGACTACCTAGTTGTTTCAGCATTATTTATTGAAACAAAAAAAATCCAGTAATTTGAGATCCTACCTTTATCGTCTGTACTTGGATCTATTTCTGGGCTTTTTATGTGTCAATTGGTACCATGCTTTTAATTATAGAATCTTGATAGTATGTTACAAATTCAGTAGGGCTAGTAATTATTTTTTTTTGGTAGTTTTTTCTGGCTATTTTTGCATGTTTGTTTTTCATTTAACTTTAGTATTACCATGTCTCTTTGTAAAAAGTTGGTATTTTTAATGTCATTGTGTTAAATTTATAAATTTAACAGGTAGAACTGATGTCTTTATAATGTTGAATCATTCTATCCAAAAAAAACAGTGTTGTCGTTCTTTTTGTTTGTTTTTTTTTCACTTTACTTTTATGTTCTTTGTAGAGATGTGCACATTTCTTAGGTTTCTTTTTTCTTTTTCCTCCCCACCCCTCCCTTCCTCCCTCCCTTCCTTCCTTCCTTCTCCTGGGCTCAGGCGATCCTTCCACCACAGCCTCCAAGTAGCTGGGACTACAGGCGTGCACCACTACACCTGGCTAATTTTTTAATTTTTTTATAGCAACGAGGTCTCACAGTGTTGACCAGGCTGGTCTGGAATTTCTGGGCTCAAGCAATCCTCCCACCTCATCCTCCCAAAGTGCTGGGATTAGAGGTGTGAGGCATCTTAGATTTATTTGTAAGTATTAAATTTTATTGCTATTGTAGAAGGGATTTTCTCTCCCATCGTGCCCTTTAATGGTTTATTGTTTGTTATTTGAAGGTTATTGATATTTGTATGTTAATTTTATATCCTTCTATTTTACTGAATTTTTAAATTAGCTTTATCATAGATTTTCCAGGGTTTTTTTTTGGATATATTATCCATCATATCATATCATCTACTATGACTCAAAATGCAAAGACAATGATATAATAAAAATAGTTTAAATAGTTCTTTTGGGTTCGAGACCTGCCTGGGCAACTTGGCAAGACCTCATCTCTACAATAAATAAAAAAAAATTAGCCGGACGTGGTAGCGCGCCTGTAGTTCCGGCTACTTGGAAGGCTGAGGCAGAAGGATCGCCGGAGCCCAGCAGGTCGAGGCTGCCTTGGCCGGGAGCGGCCACTGCACTCCAGTCTGGGTGACAGAGTGAGACTCCAACTCAAAAAAAAAAAAGAAAATAGTTCTTTAACCATTTTTTTTTGCCTCTAAGTCATTTCTCTTTTCTAATTATGTTGACTAATACCTCTAGTGCTATACTCAATAATAGCCAAAATTTTTAAATTTTGTGTAGAGGTGAGGTTTTGCTGTGTTGTCCAGGCTGATCTTGAACTCCTGGGCTCAAGTAATGTTCCTGTTTTGGTCTCCCAGATTGCAGGGTTTATAGGTGTGAACCACTGTACTCAGCCCTTGTTCCTGATCTTAACATTTCCCCATTAATAATAAGATATTTGCTTTAGGACTGTTTAGTACTACTTTTTTTTTGAATTGGCCCAGGCTGGAGTGCAGTGGCACGCTCACAGCATCGACCTGCTGGGCTCCAGCGATCCTTCTGTTTCAGCCTTCCAAGTAGCCAGAACTACAGGTGTGTGCTACCACGCCCAGCTAATTTTTTATTTAATGTAGAGACGAGGTCTTGCCAAGTTCTCAAATCTGTGGGGTCAGGCAATCCACTTGCCTTAGCCTCCCAAAGTGCTGGGATTACAGGCAGAACCACCAAACGCTGTCTATTTAGTACTACTTTAACTGTTAAGAGACTATCTCTTAATTCCCATTTTCTTACAGCTTTCATATTTTAAAAATATCTTGAATGAATATTTTATCAAATTTTTTCACAATACCTGTGGAGGTATTTTTTTTCCCTTAGAACTATTAATGTGATATATGATATTAACTAATTTCTTTATATTGAGCCAACTTATATTTCTGGAATACTTTCCACTTGGTCACAGTAGATCCTTTTCTTGGAACTTTCTTTTCTTGGATTCTGTTTGCTAATATACGTATTTTTATATCAATATGAATAATGGTATTGTCTGTAGTTTTTTTTTGTACTATCTTTGTTAGGTTTAGTAGTTAATGCTTTACTTTCTTCATAAAGGAAATTAGAAAGTTTTCATTCATTTTCAGTGCTTTTGAAACATTTGTAGATAATGAGGTTTGTTTTTTTTTTTTAATCTCATTGAAGGTTTGGTGAATTCCTGTGAATCCATCTGAGCCTGGTGCTTTTTATTGTGGTATAGTTCCTGAGTAACATTGTTTAGTTCTTCTATGAAAATGGGAAGCTTTCTAACTTTAATGGCATGAGTTTTGTTAATATATAATTTCCTAGCATATTGTCACCTTGTCATTTCCTATTTTTGCATATTTTTAATTGCTTTGCTTTTTTCCTTGATAATGTAGCAAGTATTTTGTCTGCTTTATTAATTTTTTTAAAGCAAAACTAGATTTTGGTTGGTCTTTTCCTTTCTTTGGGCTCAAACTGCAACAGTGACTTTTCTTGAGTCTTGAGTCTGCCAACTTTCAGACTGAAACTTAACACCTAAACAGCAGGAAAGGTGCTGAAGCTGTGGTTTCTATATAACAAGGCCTGAAACCAGGGTCAGCTCTGTGACCTGCGGTCGATCTGTGCATGTCACTGTGGGGTGACCCAACCTGCTCTAATGTTCAGTCAGGGACGTGTGCCCCTCCAATACCAAGGATCCATTGGACCCCATTTCTGTCCACGTGGATTACACAGCCTGAGCTGCCCCACTCTTCCTTTTCAGGGATTCCAGTAAAATAGTTCTCTCCATCGTACATCTAGGCATATCTCCAGACATTTGGAGCATCTGCTTGCCTGCACCAGCAGCTGAAGCCACTCCACCTCTCCTGTGCAGGGAGTTTGGTGCAGAGGGTCCTCCTCCACTCCATACCTAGACATATTTCCAGGCCTTCAGAGCGCATGCTCACTTGGATAGGCCGCCTGAGCCTCTCCGTCCCTTCTGTGCAGAGATCTTGCTACAAGGAGGAGCCCTCTTTGCTTCATGTCCAGGCATTTCTATAGGCATTTGGAGTACCTGCCCACCCGGATTGACCGCTGAGCCGACTCACCCTTCTGGACAGAGTTTGTGGTGCAGCAGTGCATCCTCTACTCCAAGCCTGGGCACATTCCTAAGCATCTGGCACACCCACTTATCTGGATTAATTGCCTGAGCTACCCCTCCCTCTTCCTGTAGAGACCTTTGTGACACCAATGGCTGTTCTGTCCCTTGCCAGGAGACCTACTCTCAGGCAATCAGTGCACCCATTTACTCGGATTAGGAGCCTGTGCCACCTCTCCCTTCCCAAGCAGAGATCTGGTACAGTATCAAACTCTGCTCTGTGCCTGGATATATCTCCAGGCTTCTGGTGCACCTACTCCCCTGGAATAGGATCTCAGCCAGTTATACCTTCCCCACACAAATTACTTGGTTCAGTGGTATGCTCTCTCCCCTACACCTGGATGTAACTCCAGGCATCTGGCATATACCTCCCCATGGATTAGGAGTTTTGAGCTACCACCCCCCTTCTTGTGCAAAGACCTTGACATGATGGCAGTTTCTCTGCCTCTTTCCCAGCCAGTGGCACCTGGAATAGGAGCTTAGGCTGCCCCTTCCATCCCTTGCAAAAAACTCGTTGTGGCAGCAGTTTATTCACTCCTTGCCAGGGAATATTCTCAGGCATTTAACATATCTTCTCACCTGGATTAGGAGACTGAGTCAACCTACCCTCCAAGGGCAGAGTTCTTGGTGCAATGGAACTCTCTCTGCTCAATGCCCAGACATATCCCCAGGTATCTGGAGTTCCCACTCTTTTATATTAGGAGTTGTGACTGCCCTCCTCTTCCTATGCAGAGAACTTGGGGCAGCAGAGGTTCTCAAACACTACAGTAGACACTCCTCCAGGCACTTGGTGGCAGCACACCAGACCCTGTCTCAGAGCTAGTGCTTGTGCCTGCCATCAGTAGATCTGTAGGTGGGAGCACCTCTTCTGGTCCTGCCCATCTTGGTCCCTTCCTCACCAGGCTCAACTGGTAACTCAGACCACTGTGCACTCTACAGATCAGTTCATCGCCTAAGGCAACAGATGACTTTTCCCAATAAACAAAGGTCAAGTAAATACTCATCCGTGTCAGCAGTAGTCTGCTCTTACACATAGTACCATCTGCTGGCCTAGAGACTGAATGATGCAACACAATAGGAAATCTCCTTACACTAGTGCACACTACTGAGGAACAAAATAAGGTGCCTGAGACTCCCAACACCCTAAACAAACAGGAGGCAGTGAGCTGACCCATACCCCTAGTATATTACTACTACAACCAGCACTTCGGAAAGTATAAAGGCTACCTATATCCAAGGAGCATATACAGACTCATTGCCATTGAAAGCACCTAGAACTAAAGCCAAAGGCCCCTATGTAGTATGCATTACAGACCCCTCCTCAAGGGGGGCAAGAAACTCATGCACACAAAAGCAAAATTTTTTTTTTGAGTCGGAGTCTCACTCCCTCACCCAGGCTGAAGTGTAGTGGCATGCTCACGACCACCCTGCTGGACTTTGGCGAGCCTTCCAAGTTCTCGGAACTACAGGCGTGCCTACCACACTCAGCTAATTTTTGATTTATTATAGAGACGAGGTCTTGCCAAGTTGCCCGGGTTGGTCTCAAATCAACTGGCTCAGGCAATCCACCCGCCTTGGCCTCCCAAAGTGCTGGGATTACAGACTGAGCCACCAAGCCCAGCCGACAAAAGCAAATTTAAAAAATAAGAGAGGTAGTTCATCCAGATGAAAAAGAATCAGAGACAACATTGAAAGTATGGAAAAACAGTGTTACACCTCCAAAGGGACATACTAACTCTTCAGTTCAATGAAGTCCTTGAAATATCAGTAAAATATCCAAAATATTGATTTTAAAGAAGCTTAGTGATATTCAAGAGAAGGGTGAAAACCAACACAAAGAAATCAGTAAAACAATTCAGGGTGTGAAAGGGGAGATAAACAACATGAAAAAAATGAAAAACTAAAAAGTCATTGGAAGAATTACAAAACACAATTGATAGCTTAATACTAGGTTAGACTTGGTTGAAGAATCTAACAGCTAGAAGACAAATCTTTTTAATTAGGCTAGTCAAAAAAAAAAATTTATTTTTTTCTTTAAAAAATTTTTATTTTAAAGATGTGGGGTACATTTCAGGGTTAGGCATACAAATGGTCATTTTGGTCTCCGCTTCACCTGGTTTGAGATCAGGTACCCTTATTGATGAAGTGTGTCCTTCGCCACTACCCCCAGTTATTTTCCACTACTGCCAATCCCTTTCTTGTAGTATTATGATAGTTGTTCAGGGTCCACTTATAAGTGAGAACATTTGGTTCTCAGTTCTTTGTTTCTGTGATATATCACTAAGTATGATAGACTCTAAATCCATCCAAGTTGCGAAGTTCATAATTTTGTCCTTTATGGCTGTGTAATATTCCATCGTGTACCACATTTTTTTTAAACCAGTCCACTTTTGATGGGCAGCACGGTTGGTAACATATTTTTGCTATTGTGAATAATGCTGCAATAAACATACATTACAGACACCTCCTCAAGGAGGGAAAAAACTCATGCACACAAAAGCAGGGTCAGGCCACCAAGTGCCTGGAGGAGTGTCTACTGTAGTGTTTGAGAACCTCTGCTGCCCCAAGTTCTCTGCACAGGAAGAGGAGGGTGACCATAACTCCTAATATAAAAGAGTGGGAACTCCAGATACCTGGGAATATGTCTGAGCATTGAGCAGAGAGAGTTCCACTGCACCAAGAACTCTGCCCTCGAAGAGTGGGTTGACTCAGACTCCTGTGTGTGCAGGTATCTTTTTAATATAGTGATTTGAGTTCCTCCAGGTATATTTCCAGAAGGGGGATTGCAGGGTCATATGGAAGGTTGATTTTTAGATCTTTTAGAAATTGCCAAACTGTTTTCCACAGAGGCTGTACTAGTTTACACTCCCACCAACAGTATAAAAGTGTTCCCTTTCCTCCACATCCTCTCCATCATCTGTTGTTTTTTGAGTTATTGATGATGGCCATCCTGACTGGAGTTAGGTGGTATCTCAGTGTGGTTTTAATTTGTATTTCTTTGATGACTAGTGAAGGTGAGCATTTTTTCATGTATTTATTGGTTGCTCATATGTCTTCTTTTGAGAAGTGTCTATTCATATCTTTTGCCTACTCCTTAATAGGAATGTTTGCTTTTTTTCTTTTGGCACATTTAAGTTCCTTGTAGATCCTAGATGTTAGACCTTTGTCAGATAAAGAGTTGGCAAATATTTTTTTCCATTCTGTGGGCTGTCTTCTTGCTCTCTTGATGATTTCTTTTGCTATGCAGAAGTTTGTCAGTTTGATGAGATACCACTTGTCTATCTTATCTCTTATGGCATGGGCGTTTGGGGTTTTGGTCAGGAATTGGTTGCCAGTTTCAATTTCCTTAAGGGCGTCTCCTGCATTTTCTAAGGTTCTTATAGTTTGAGGTTTTATGTTTGGATCTTTGATCCATTTAGAGTTTATTTTTCTGTATGGTGATAGGTAGGGGTCTTGTTTTAATCTTCTGCATGTGGTCAGCCAGTTTTCCCAGCACCATTTACCAAATAAGTTCTCCTTTCTTCAGTGGTTGTTAGTGAAGGTTTTGTCAAAGAAGAGTTCATTGAGCAATTGAGGTTTTGCTTCCAGAATCTCTATCCTGTTCCGCTGGTCTGTATGCCTGTTCTTGTATGAATACCAGACTATTTTGAATATTGTAGCCTTATAGTAAAGTTTAAAGTCTTACAGTGTGATACCCCCTGCTTTGTTTATTTTGCTGAGGATTGGTTTGGCTATTCGTGGTTGTTTATGTTTCTGTATGAATTTCTGTATTGTCATTTCCAGGTCAGAGAAGAATGATGCTGGCAATTTAATGGGTATTGTGTTAAATTTATAGATTGCCTTGGCTAGGATGGACATTTTAACAGTGTTGATTCTTCCAATCTATGAAACTTTGAGAAATACGGGATAATGTAAAGCATCCAAATCTATGAATCATACCTATTCTGTATGGAGAAGAAGTTAAAATAAAAAGCATGGAATACCTATTCAGGGAAATATTCAAGAAAACTTCCCTGGTCTTGAGAAAGAGTTAGCCATCTAGATACAAGAAGCTCAGAGAACTCCTGGAAGATACGTGGCAAGAAGAACCTCACCAATGGATATAATTATCAGAATATCCAAAGTCAACCTGAAAGAAAATATCCTAAAAACAGCAGAGAATTGCCAAATCACTTGTAAAGAAAATGACATCAGACTAACAGTAGACTTCTTATGAGAAACCCAAACCAGAAGAGTTCGGGGGTCTGTTTTCAACTTCCTTAAAGAAAAAAATGCCAACTAAGAATTTTATGTCCTGCCCAATATCAATGAAGGAAAAATAGAGTCTTTCCTTGACAAACAAGCACTTATAGTGGGAACACAGAAAGGCTGTTAAACTGAGGCTGTTTTAGGAAGTAGCAGGTTTATTTTAGTGCTGGCAGGACTCAGTGGGCTAATGCTCCCAGGCCGAGCACCCCAGAAAGGGAGGAGAGGGGTCTTATACCTTTGTTTAGGTAAGGGGGGGCGTCGGGTTGAGTGATTACACTTTTCTTTGGAATTCACAAGGTTGTACTCAGCAAAATCAGATTTTCAAAGAACAAATGGTTTCCAGGAAATGCAGAGCGTAGGGGCTGTAAACTAATAACTTCAAAAAGAGAGGATTTGTGTAAGTTTGTGAATTAGTCACTCTTCTGCATTTCCATGAAAGCTGTCAGTCTTTGGCTGTTTGTTTTTTCAAACAATATCAGTCTGGCAGATTTTCAGAGCTTGCTGAGTGATTTTCAAATGGAATATTTTTAACTGCTACCAGCCCCCTCTCTGCCACATTCCCCCCTTTGATGCTCAACCCTTCATGGGTTAAGAGCATCATCCTTAGTTTTATGTTCAACAACTGTTTCCACAAACTTAGAAATGGTGTTCATAATTACTGGGGCTATGCAAGGGAGGATAAGACAGGATCCCACCAATAGGACTACAGATCCAATAATGTACTTAAATCCTCCTAGATCCGAGAACATATTTTCAAACCAATTACTGATTTTTATGTCTTGCCACTTTTGCGCCGGGACATGGACAAGTTTTTTAATATTGGTGGCTATATCAGCTATTGCTTTACTATTATTATTTATTTGCAACAGTCAGAGCTATTAAATTTGCCACATACTCCTCCTTCTTCCGCTAGCAGGTAGTCCAAAACGAAGTGGTTTTGATAAATATCTGCTCGCATTTGGGCTTGTTGCTGAGCAACAAACTCAAAAGTTATGACTGATTAGTTATAATTTTTAAGACAGCTTATAACCTAATAATGTGATTTAGTATATATATAGGCATACGGTATCCCCAACTCCCATCTTGTGCCCATGTGACTGGGCCATAAGTATTTAGAATTCTCTGGGGTGGCCATTTGTCATTTTTCCAAACCTGGGACCCTCCTATATTAGAAATTTGGTCGAGGGATCGAGCATTTCGTGTTTTGAGGCTTTCACAAAGGGGAATGCCTAGTTCACTTGGGTTAGGCAGAGGGAAAAATCCTGACTGGATTATTCCTATGGCATATGTGCCTTTCCATAATGCTGGGAGCTGGGCATATGCAACCTTTCCACATATCCAAAATAGCCCTTTAGGGGCTTTCCTGAGGTCTGGATTTACAGAGGACAGATTTGTAGTTCTGACTTATAGGAATATCTTGAGACGGTTTAGCTTGTTCAGAGGATAGTACTGTACAGTTACTTATAGTTTGGGTGACAATAGTACATTGAGAAGATTTAGTTGCATAAGCAGGTGTCCAATACCAAACAGGCCTTGTTGGCCACCAGAACAAACTTCTGGCTGAGAAGAATAATGATGGAAAACTCTTACATCTGGCCAGGTAGTTTCTATACACTTCCATGCTGGGTGTGTGAGGGAAGCGATAAACACCCAAATTAGGCAGAAATACATAAAAACTCAAGAACACTTCCTATTATAAGAAAGAATGGAAATGCTAGTGAGACCCTTTTCTAACATGTTCAATGGGGACAACTCTGTTAATTCTATAGCAAATTTAGTCAGTTTCACAGCAATTAAAATGACAAACAGTTTAGCAAAGATAAAGGTTGACAAAACAAAACAATCAGTAATGTCCG
The DNA here is from genome assembly GCF_000164805.1 of Carlito syrichta. NCBI lineage: Eukaryota > Metazoa > Chordata > Mammalia > Primates > Tarsiidae > Carlito > Carlito syrichta. The sequence continues at coordinate 320,452 of NW_007234199.1, read as the reverse complement.
CTGAATCCTTAAGCTGAATTTTCAACTTTCTCCTGTGAGCCATTTAGCCAGCCTCCGGTATGTGGTTAAAGCAGGGCTGAAGCATCCTCAGGCTTTTAGAGCAGGGCTTGTTCCGGGTTTTCCATCATCCTTGATGACCTGGCTTAAAAGAATGACAATAGCCTGTAAAGCGCTTCTCCTCCTGTATGAAACTGCTCCTGCTCCAGTTCATGAAGTATTCGACCTCAGGGTCCCTGAGGGGCTGGTCTGCTAAATATGGATGGCTAGAGAACACTTCATTTATTAGTTTAATGCAATCGTGGTGTGGTTGTCCTGGCTCTATGGGTAGTAAGGTTTTCACTACCTCTAGGTGAATATGTGGGTTTTTCACAGAGCATTCCCTGACATCTGACCATTCAAGCGTTGGCTACTTAATACTGTCTCTTGTATTTTATTAAATTTATTACCTCATGAGGCACCCTGACTGTTAGGTGTTGTTCCATAGCTAGTCTGATAGCTTTTGCTATCAAGAGTGCTGTGGCTACCAGGGCTTATAAACAAGGCGGCCAACCCTGGGTCACAGAATTTAGCTGTTTGTATAAATATGCCACAGGTCTATGCCATGACCCTAGCATTTGAGTCAAGACTCCCACTACAGTGCCAACATACTCATGCACGTATAAAAAGAAAAGGTTTAGTCACATCTGGGAGACCCAGACCAGGTACATTGGTGAGGGAGGGCCTGTTTAATTTATTCAAAGGCCTGTTTCTGGGCCTTTTTCCCATAGCAGACTTCTGTTCACCCCCCTTTGAGGCTTCATAGAGGGGTTTTGTCATGATAGAGAAGTTAGGTATTCAAATGCTATTGAATCTTGCAGCCCCCTAAAACCTCTGAATTTGACACTGGTTAGTTGGGCTGGTATAAACACATGGCTTGTTTTCTTAGTGGGCCATTGCTGTAAACTAATCCTTGTCAGTTATTATTAGTTGTTCAGCTTTTTATTTTGAACTTTTGAATGCACAGATTTAAATGCTTTCAGTTAGTTCCCTGGAGGGGTGAGACTCATTAGGGAAGCCTAGAGGCTCCTGAGACTAGAAGTTACCAGCAAATTTAACAATCTGGGTAATAACATGTACTAGTATAGGAACAGGATTGCCCTTAGGGTCCATTTTTTTTTTCTTACTGCTGTTGGTTGGGTCCTTACTCTCTTCAGTTTTTAGCAGCACTTACTCCCCTGGGATGTTTGGGTTTTCCATGGTCCAGGAAGTTCCTAGGGAAGCAAGCTTATAAACTGTGATTAAAATTTGTCTCAAATAGACAACACATTTCCTTATGAGCATTTATGTTTGTGGCCCCATTTCCTTCAGAGGTGTAGGAAAAAGCCTACTGTTAAACAATTTCAAAGTTTTAACGAATTCTATTTCAGGGACTTGGATCCTGAGCGATGCAATACCAAATACTTATGTTCAGTTTACTTGTGTTGTCTCCAAAGGATTTCTAGTGATTATTATGCTAAACCGCAAATTGAAAGATTGTACGGTCGTAGTCCTACATCTGATGGAGTCGTCTTTGGATTTTCCAAGGGGTGGGATAGGTTGCCACTTGGCCTACAGTAGAATATAATTTTTAAAATGTTTGAACGCCTTCTAAAACCTACCTGTAGGAAATTTATCTATGTCTACCCTGCCTCAATTATTTATTCTTTAGAGGTTTTTCGATCCCATAATCATATGCAGTGCTGAAGGGTGAAGGTCCGTTTTCTGTAATTTCTTCAGAGCTGACAGTGGGCATAGTCCTGCCTAGGCAGAGATCGAAAATCTCTCCTTGTCTGACTTGAGGCATCCAGATCTGTTTCAGCAGTGGCATTGTTTGCAGGCACTGACCGGAATTTTTGCATGATTGTTATGTGGGCATGAAATTACTGGATTCTGGCTTAATAAAAGAAATAAAGTCAGGCATACATTTTGAAAATTTTAGGTCGTGGCAGTTTACCTTTTGTACAAAAGCTACAAGGCCTGAAGTTATTAGCATAACTTAAATGATAAACTTTAATTTCTGTGGCTTTATTACAAGTACCAGCCTTTGGAGCTTTTAATGTATTTCTGGACTATAATGGTAGCCTGACAGATTGTTTTAGACTATAATTTGAACCAGGTACTCAAGTAAATTTTATATAAAATTTGAAGAGAAATTTGAAAATGTTTGGAGACTTGCATCCAGAAAAGAATTTATTATGCCTAGATTGTTCATAGAATTTCTTTTGTATATATATTTTTTTCATAAACTTTCCTTATACCATTTTTGGCATGCTTATACCATTTTATTTTTGTTCTCTACCCGATTTTTAAAATTTTAAGATAACTATTTACTTTATTATGGGACAGAAATTTACCATATAAGATCTCTTTTTAGATGAAAAATACTTTTTTCTTTTATATTCCTTTTTTTCTTACTAAAAGCTTATTTGTATACCAACAACCTTTTTTATATTTTTCCTTTGCTTTCCTTTTTTTTTTTTATAGACAACCTTTTATAGTCATAATTTGAATTCACCTTTTAGTAACTGTTAGGTGAAACATTTAACCTTTGGAACACCTTTAACTCCCACTAGAGAGCAGATATCAGGAGAAAGAGGTTCAGTATGAGCACAAGGGCTAAAAACTTAGTCTCAGTATTAATCAAGAAATTAATTTGGACCCCAGCCATGTTCATACAGACCCAAGGATTCTCTGGGGTGATGGCAGACAGAGCTCTGGGCTGGTCCGTGCCTCCCCCCTTTTAGTCAACGGCCACCATCACAGAGCTAGGTGTTTCCCCTGCTTTGGGAGAGGCCTCATTGTCTCTTTCAGTGACCTTTTAGTCTGGATGTTGGACAAGGTCCTGGGGGCTTAGGCCATCAAGACCTTGCTTTAAGTGCCCAGATTGACCACATTCATAGCAGCTGATACCATTCCCCTTTGCAGGTTTATCCTTATCAGGCATCTTTTGGGTGACTGGAGCTTTGCCATTAGTGGCATCTGCCAATAGGTTTGTTTACTTTTCCTCTGGCTGGTGCACATCCTGGAGTCCTCCTCCCCTCCCCCCTTTTTTTCTTAATGTTTCAGTTTCTAAGAACTTCAGAAGCTTTCTATAATTGGGAGGTTGGTATTCATAGTCTTGAGCCAAGCCTCTGGAGTTGACTATTTAATTTTCCATAGGATATAATCTTGCTTGCAAAGTAGTGAAATAAATTTTTCAAATGTCTCTGCATGCAGAACTTTTGACCATTTTTCTTTAGGTCCACAAAGTGAATTTAATTGCCAGATAGTTCTGCTCCTTTCCAAATCTTATTATCTGCTAACTTGTAGTGAGTTTAAATTTGATTTTAATAATGCACTCATTATTATTATTATTTAATTTTAAACCACATAATTTTTATTTGCTTTAATTATTTAAAATCTGCCCCATTGGGGTGTCTGAGGGTACAGATTATTACACATTTTTTTGGTCACCTTTCTTGAAAACCCAGAATTTGTTTTGAACATTTGCAATTTATTTCTCAAAGGAGAATTCTAAAACAAACAAATAACTAAATAAAGCCATAAACAGCAATGCCAGGTATCCCTGGGACCCTGATGGCTTCTTCCAAGCTGAGTGTCCCCAGCCCTCTTTGAAGCCCCTTTTTTTTTCTTTCTGCTCCATGACTTTCCAGTGATGCCTACAAAATGGCCTGGTACAAAGCCTTTTTAGAGTGAACAGACCATGTGGATGTTAAATGATCTGTTTCTACTTATTCCTAATTATGAACAGGCAAAATTCTCAAAAATCCTCATGAATTACTAAACAGTAGGTAGCCTTTGTTGTAAGATGTGGACAATTAAATGAAAGTAATTAGGTCTCACTCTATGCACCACAGAGTGTGCCTAGTATTTGACCTGTCCCTTAGTGAAGTACTGAGCTTACAAGGTGACTTAATCAGGTGGGAATGGCCAGTTCCCATGTCTTATTAAGTCCTGCAAAGTATTCAGCATTTAAAGCTTTACCAGTCTTGTAAGGGGTGTGCTAGTCAGGCATAGCCAAAAAAGCAAGCAGTAGTGTTATCTAGCATTACAATTTAAAGTAAGGACTTAGCATAACATTACATGACTGTAAGAGACTTCCCAACAGTTTTACAGGGACAAGCAGTTGATTACTATCTTAGGCAAGGCCTAAACCTTTAGAAACAGACTTACTTTCAACCAACCTGGCTTCTAGCTTTTGAAAACAAAAACAGTCTATTCAGTCCCTTAGTTGCCAGAGAAAGATTACAAAATTATTTTCTCCAAGGCCAGCATTAACTTGCACAGAGTTAGCAAAAGGCTAAGTAGTATATAAGAGACATTTATATGTTTCTTTACAGGTGGATTAGACTGAACTCCTTCAGAATTCATGAAGGAGAACACAGGCTAAGGAAGGTAGGGAGTGTGGCCCCAGGAAAGAATTCAAGATAACTGGTAGCAGTTCACATACCCATCAGACAACTTTCCCACATTCTTAATAAGAAAAGGCAGGAATTTTAACAGTACCAACGGGTTGGGAGAAACAGCACACAAATAAAGGGAGGGAAACATAAAATGACATAAAGAAACATGCACTAATCAAGTTTTAAAAGATGACATGTCCCATTAAACAAAGCATAATAACTCAACCCGCTTTTTAGCAGATTCAAAACAACAGACACACACAAATAAGAGAATGAGGGGTATGCAAAACATCTGTTTCGTCCTCCTCTAGCCATGCTCCTCATGAAGATATTTCAGACACCTCTTAGCAATTGGCAGTTTGGTACACCCCCAACGCAGACTAACTTTATGCGGAGCCCTCCTGCCATCCGTCTCATTCACACTCAATCACACAACACATTCTCCAGCCCTCCACCCAATTCCTAGGAGTCAAAGGTTTCATCTTGAGGCAGCGTTTCCTTCACTGCCTTTAAGCCCTTTCCTTCTGCCACCTACTGGCAGGTCTATGCAAAGGCCTTTGTTCCTACCCTTTCCGTCGGGTGGTCTTTCTGTCCTTTCTGTCAGGTGGTCTTCCTCATGCCAGTTCCTTGTCTCTTAGATCCCTGTTGTCCTTTCGTGGTCTGAGCCTCAGTGCGCCAGGAGGGACCTCCCTCCTATGGATCAAAAGGTCCGTTGTGTGCCAGGCAAGATTGCCTTTCCTGTCACCCTGGAGGTCGTACCCTGATGACAAAGGAGGTGGAGCACACCGTCTCCGAACTCTCCCTTTCCCAACCAGTGCACCAGAATATAGCAGAAACACAGAGAGTCTGTGACACCGAGGCTGTTTTAGGAAGTAGCAGATTTATTTTAGTGCCAGCATGACTCGGCGGGCTAATGCTCCCAGGCTGAGCACCCCAGAAAGGGAGGAGAGGGTTCTTATACCTTTGTTTAGGTAAGGGGGGGCAGTCGGGTTGAGCGATTACACATTTTCTTTGGAATTCACAAGGTTGTACTCAGCAAAATCAGATTTTCAAGGAACAAATGGTTTCCAGGAAATGCAGAGTGAGTAGGGGCTATCAACTGATAACTTCAAAAAGAGAGGATTTGTGTAAGTTTGTGAATTAGTCACTCTTCTGCATTTCCATGAAAGCTGTCAGTCTTTGGCTATTTGTTTTTTTCAAACAAAACCAGTCTGGTGGGTTTTCAGAGCTTGCCGATGGATTTTCAAAAGGAATACTTTTAACTGCTACTGGCCTCCTCTCTGCCACACACTAAGAGAATTCATCACGAGACCAGTCCTACAGGAGATGCTCAAAGAAGTCCTAAACATGGAAATGAAATGACAATACTCATCATCATAAAAGGTCACATAAGTACAAAACTCACAGATCCTATAAAGCAGCTACACATTTGAGACCCAACAAAACTAGCTAACAACACTGTGACAGGAACAAAACCTCACAGTATTGGTCTTGAACACACGTGGCCTAAATGCGTCATTTAAAAGATACTGGGTGACCAGATACGATAGCTCATACCTGTAATCCTATAACTTGAGGAGGTGGAGGCAAGAGGATTGCCCAAGCCCAGGGGTTTAAGACTACCTTGGGCAACTTGACAAGATCTCTTCTCTACAATAAATAAAAAAATTAGCCAGGCATGGTGGTACATGCCTATAGTTCCAGCTACTTGGAAGGCTGAGGCAGAAGGATCATCTGAGACCAGCAGGTCAAGGCTATGGTAGCCATGAGCATACCACTGCACTTCAGCTTGGGTGACAGAGTGAGACTCCAACTCAAAACAAACAAACAAAAAGTTACAGGTAAAAAATTGGATAAAAAACAAGATGCAACCATCTGTTGCCTACAACAGCTATAGACTGAGAGTAAATTGTGGAAAAAGATATATCATCCAAATGGGGGGGGAGCAAGCAGGAGTAGCCCTCTTTATATTTGATAACACAGACTTTACACCAACAATAGTTAAAAAAAAGACAATAAAGGATATTATAGAATGTTAAAAGTTATAACACAAAATGTAACTATACTAAATATATATATGCACCCAACCTCAGAGCACCCAAATTCTTGAAGCAAATACTACTTGACCTAAGAAAACATTGATTGCAATACAATAATAGTGGAGGACTTCAGTACCTCATTGACATCGGTAGACAGACCATTAAGACAGAAAATTAACAAGCACTGGACTTAAGCTAGACTGTAGACCAAATGGATCTGATAGATATCTATAGAATATTCCATCCAACAACTGTAAAATATACATTTGTCTTATCTTGCATGGAACATTCTTCAAAATCAACCATAAAGCAAGTCTCAATAAATTAAAAAAATTAAAATTATACCAAGCATCTTATTGGACCACAGTAGAATAAAATTAGAGCATAATACTACAAGAAACTCTCAAAAGTACACAACTACATGGAAACTAAACAAGTTGCTCCTGAATGACCCTTGGGTAAGCAATGATATTAAGGCAGAAATTTAAAAAATTCATTGAAACAAGTGAAAGTAAAGACACAACATACCAAAACCTTGGGACTACAACAAAGACAGTTCTAAGAGCAAAGTCTATAACATTAAATGCCTACATCAAAAAGAAAGATCTGAAATCAATGACTTAACCTCACATCTAAGGAAATTAGAAAAACAAAAACAATCTAAGCCCAAAGCTAGCAGGAGAAAAGAAATTACAAAGCTCAGTGTAGAACTAAAATAAATTGAGACCAAAATGTTTCTCTGAAAGGATAAACAAAATTGACAGAGTGCTTGCTAAACTCACCAGCAAAAAAGAAAGACAAATAAGTACAATCAGAAATGATAGAGGTGACATTGCAACTGATAACACAGAAATACAAAAGTTCTTCAGAGACTACTTTGAACACCTCTATGGCAACAAACTGAAACACCTAGAGGAAATGGATACCTTCTTGGAAACACAACCTTCCAAGACTGTACCAGAAATAATTAGAAACCCTGAACAGACCAATAATGAGCAATAAAATAGATCAGTGATAAGAAATCTTCCAACAATAAAATGCCTAGGGCCATACAGATTTACAGTTGAGCTTTATCAAGCCTACAAAGAAAAGCTGAATTTTACCAATCTTACTGAAATTATTTCAAAAAAATCAAGGAGGGACTCCTCCCTAACTCATTCTACAAACCAGTGTCACCCTAATACCACAATCAATCAAGAACACAACAAATAATAAAATTATAGGTCAGTATCCCTGATGAACATAGATGTAAAAATCCTCAACAAAATATCAGCTAAAAGAATTCAGTAGCACATAGAAAAGATAATCCATCGCTATCAAGTGGATTTTATTCTAAGAATTCAAGCATGGTTCAATATCTGTGAATCAATAAACATGATTTACCATATAAACTGAAGCAAAAACAAAAATCATATGATCATTTCAATAGATGCAGAAAAGACATTGAGTAAAATGTAAACATTCATTCATGATAAAAACCCTCAACAAACTAGGCATTGAAGAAACATATCTGAAAATAATAAGAGTCATATAAGACAAACCCATAGCCAATATCATACTTAACAGGGGAAAGTTGAAAACGTTCCACCCAGCACTGGAACGAGACAAGGATGTACAATTTCACCACTCCTATTCAACAGAGTACTAGAAGTCCTAGCCAGAGCAATCAGGCAAAGAGAGAAATAAAAGGCATCCCTATCAGGTAGGAAGATGTCAAACTGTCTGTTTGCTGAAGACAGGATTCTATACTTAAAATACCCCAAAGATTACTCCAAAAGACTTCTGGATCTGATAAATGACTTCAGTAAAGTCTCAGGATGCAAAATTAACTTACAAAATTCAGTAGTATTTCTATACACTAATAACACTCAAGCCAAGAACCAATTGAAGGGCTCAGTCCCATTTACAATAGACACACCCAGAGAAATAAAATGCCTAGGAGTACATTGAACCAAGGAGATGAAATATCTCTACAAGGAGAACTACAAAACACTGATGAAAGAAATTGTAGATGGCACAAATGGAAGGACATCTCATGCTCATGGGTTGGGTCAGAATAATCAATATCATTAAAATGATCATATTGCCCCAAGCAGTCATAAAATTCAATGCAATTTGTATCAAAAGACCAACTCATTTTTCACAGAACTAGAACAAACAATCCTGAAGTTTATATGGAACAAAAAAAGAGACCAAATAGCCAAAGCAATCTTACATAAAAAGAACAATGACTTTTCTTGGTGGCTTTCCAATGGCTTGTCATGGTGGCTTATGGGTGTAATCCCAACACTTTGGGATGCTGACGTGAAAGACTTTCTTGAGACCAGAAGTTTGAGACCAGCCTGAGAAACGTAATAAGAACTCATCTCTGTAAAATTAAAAAAAAAATTATTTGGGGTGCTGGTGCCTGCCTGTAGTCCCAGCTATTCAGGGCGCTCAGGTAGAAAGATCACCTGAGCGCAGGAGGTTGAGACTATGGTGAGCCATAATTGTACCACTGCACTCCAGCTTGGGTGACAGTGAGACTGTGACTCACAAAAGGAAAAAAAAAAGGAACAAATGTGGTACCATCACACTACCTGACTTCAAATTATACTACAAGTATATAGTAACTAAAACAGCATGGTACTGGTACAAAAAATTGATCAATAGAACAGAATAGAGAACCCAGAAGTGATGCAACATGCCTACAACCAATTGATTTTTGACAAAGCTGACAAAAATAAACAACAGGGAAAGGACAACCTATTCAATAAATGGTGCTGGGAAAATTGGCCAGCTATGTGGACAAAATTGAAACTAGACCCCTACCTCTCACCATATACAAAAATTAACTCAAGGTTAATATTATATATAAAGTATTATATGTATACCATGGAATACTACATAGCCATAAAAAAGAATGAAATCATGTCCTTTGCAGTAGCATGGATGGAGCTAGAGAACATCATCCTGAGTAAACCAACTCAGAAACAGAAAACCAAGCACAACATGTTATCACTTATATGTGAGATCTCAATGGACATAAAGGTTGAAATAATACACATTGGGAACTCTAAAAGGGAGGAGGTAGGCAGGGGGTTGAGGATTCAGAAGCTACCCATCAGGTTCAATATTCACTATTTGGGAACAGGGATACCTAAAGCCTAATCTCCACCAGTATATAATATACCCATGTAGAAAACATGTGCTTGTACCCCTGAATCTAAAATAAATAAATAAATATTTAAAAAGCACAGGATTCTTATTTCTGCTTTTCTATTTTTGACTATTTTGCTTTTATCTTTCTTGTTTCCATTCTTGTACTTTTAAAAAATTTATTTTGTTCTTTTGCTTTCTTTTTTTTAGATGAGAATTTATTTTCATTCTTTTAGTTATACTTATTTGCTAGTGCTGTGAATTCTCTTATAATTGATTTAGCTGTATTCCTTAGATTCTTTCTTTCAGTTTTAAATTTATTTTGTACTTTTATATGTTCCCTTTCATCTTAGGTTATTGAATTACTGATTCAAAGTGTTTTTTCATATCCTCAAATGATTGAATATTTTTAACTCTGAGATGTGGCCTTAGAGTTTTACTCTGCTTTGCGGTTCTTTTTCTGGGTGAAATTTTCCTTGACTGATATGTGTGTAATTTCACTTTATAGTTTTTAGCATTAACTGCATGGATTTGTTAAAATTTTTTTCTTGCTTATTCTTGTAATTTTGGGGTGTTTTGCAAGATTTTGTTTGATTGTATTCTGTCAGTATAGCAATGTCTAGTATAGCAATGTCAGCCTCCCAAAGTGTTAGTAGGTATCTGGGAGTGCAGTGGCACGCTCATGGCCACTGCAGCCTCGACCTACTGGGCTCAGGCAATCCTTCCACTTCAACTTTCTAAGTAGCTGGAATAACAGGCCATGCACCACCACACCCAGCTAATTTTTGTATTTACTGTAGAGATGAGGCCTTGCCATGTTGCCCAGGCTGGTCTTGAACCTGTGGGCTGAGGCAGTCCTCTTGCCTCAGCCTCCCAAAGTGTTAGGATTACAGGTGTGAGCCACTATGCCCGGTTGATATCTTGTGTTTGTTTTGCGTTGATGGTGGTGGTATAAGTCCTTTGATTTTATGATTCTCTTTTGTCTTGCAGGACTCTAAATTTTTACTTTTTGCTTCTCCCCCCACTGACCCTGAATCACTCAAGGGTATGCAGGACAGTTCTCCAGGGGACAGTGGAACCAACCCCGTTCTTGCTCTTTCTCACTTGGAGTTCTCAAGAATAACTGTGAAATGTGCTGGGAGTACAACATCCTGAGATAGGGAGGGCCTGACTGGAACAACTGTGGCTCTGTTACAATACCCTCGCTAGAAACAAGATGTCCTTCAGTGTGTTAGCCCTGCTAGTCATGTAGCTTTGGAGTTGAAAACCCAGGGCATGCTCTTTTATGGGGTCCCTTGGCAGTCGTGTAAGTGGGGCACATGCATGTGAGACTGACTCCATCAACCCCAGGCAGCTTTCCTTGACTTTTGGGGGATTAGCTCACAATGAATCCTGGACTTCTTTTTGGTGCCTATCTGTAAGTAATAAACCCACTTCTATAACTTGTATTGTGTGGATATTCTGTCTCACCAGACTCATACGAGTTGGTAACCAGTGCACAGTGAAATTACTTCACAGAATACTCCTTATTTTGTGTTTTGGTCTCCTGCAGAAGCCCTTCAAATTGCATGGTTTTTAAGTCCTTTTCTCGTAGTCAGTGCTCTGATATACCTGAATTCCTTCTGTAGACTTGCAGACTTAAAGTGACATTTGTCCTCCTGCTGGTAGTTTTATATTGAGATTAGACCCATCATTAACTTCTCTAACTCATGGTTTTTCCTCAGTCATCCCTGTAGGAGTATAAGTATGAGACATTCTGCACTGGAATGGGGTGATTGACCCTTTTTATTTATAGTTAATGTGATGTTTTGACATTTTCTGTCTTCAAGTTATGAAAGCTGAGGGCAAGTTTTCTATATAGATTCGTTTCCCTTCATGCTGTTCTACATTGGTTTAGGAAGCAATATTGAGAGATGGAAGCTGTGGCCCACCGTTGTCTTTAATTACCCAGAAATTCTATTGATTCTACTTTTTTTATTTATTCAGAATGGAGAAACAAACACTTTTCCAATATGCATCTACATGAAAATTCTAAAAAAAGACACAAGAAGCATATTTGAGTCATTATAATGTTATACACACCCACACGCGCACATACATTTATAGCTAAATATTTGTGTCCTGCCAAAATTCATTTGTTAAAGCCCTTAACTCTCATTGTGATGGTATTTGGAGATGGGGCCTTTGGGGAGGTAATAGGGTTACTTGATGGTAGGACTGTCATGATGAGATCAGTTAGTTACCTTATAAGAAGAGACACCAGGAAGTTCCTTGTCTCTCTCTGCCATCACACAAAGAAAAATAAAAAAGTTATGTGAACACACATTGAGATGGTGGCTGCCTGCAAGCCAAGAAAAGAGGTCTCAGAATGAAACCTACCTTGCTGGCACCTTGGTTTAGTACTTCTAAACTCCAGAACTCTGAGAGATAAATGTCATTTAAGCTGCTTAGTCTGTAGTATTTTGTTATGGCAGCCTGAAGAGACCAATACACACACACTCAAGTATTTTCAAATACATGTACATTATATCACTATATAATATAAATATGAAACATAATTTTATATAACAGTGAAAGATTGGAAGTATCTCTTGGGGGATTGGGTGAATAAGTTATGACAGGAGTACAAGAGCACCATCAAGTCATTTAAAACAATGTATATAAAATAGACATGAAAATATGGACAATAAGCCCCCTACATATGAGCCTTCAAGTTGTGAACTTTCAAAGATGTGAACGTGCATTTACATGTCTCATCACATGTTAGTTTGCATACCTGGCGTGCATTTGTAACATGTGTGAATCTATAAGTAGTTGTGCTCTTGTGTACTTCACTGTACAGTACTATATAGAGTACAGTAGTATAGCATCTTTATTTCAAGTCGAGGATATCTGGTAACAAGTGTAAAAGCACCATTGATGTAACTGGTAATGCTAAGAAGTGCTAAGTGATAACCATGGAAACAAAAGTGAAAATAATTGAGAGTGGAGCGAGGCTAAAAGATGGTAGATGTTGCTCATTCTTATAGATCGTTCAACTGTCGGCACTATTCTAAAGAACAAGGATAAGATCATGGAACATGTGAAGTCTGTTATGCTGATGATGCCGACAGCAATATCGAAGAAGCATGGAAAAGTGATGGAGGAGATGGCGAAACATCTCAGTGTGTGGATGCAGGATTAGCATCAATGTCAAGTCCCAATCAGCTTAATGCTGATTCAGGAGAAAGCTAAATAAAACCTTTATGAAGACTTGAAGAAGAAACATGACAAAAATTAGAGGGTGCTCCTTTTAATGTCAGTCGTGGCTGGTTTCATCCATTCAAGGCTAGAGCCAACCTTCACAACGTAAAAGTAAGTGGTTGAGGCAGCCAGTTGCAGATACAGTAGCTGGCCAGGAATTTCCTGAAAATCATTGAGAAATTATTTATGAAGGTGTGTATTTACCCAAGCAGGGTTTTTTTTTTTTGTTTTTTTTGAGTTGGAGTCTCACTCTGTCGGCCAGATTGGAGTGCAGTGACCGCTCCCGGCCACCACAGCCTCAACCTGCTGGGCTCCAGCCATCCTTCCGCCTCAGCCTTCCAGGTAGCTGGAACTACAGGTGTGCGCTACCACGTCCAGCTAATTTTTTGATTTATTGTGGAGATGAGGTCTCACCAAGTTGGCCAGGAGGGTCTCAAACCCACGGGCTCAGGCAATCCACTCACTTCAGCCTCCCAAAGCGCTGGGATCACAGGCTCAGCCACAGGCTGAGCCACCCGGTTCCAAGCAGGTTTTTAATGTGGATGAGACAGGACTGTACTGGAAGAGGATGCCAGATTGGAGATATAAGTAAGGAGGAATAGTTAATGCCAGGCTACGAAGCAGCAAAGAATAGGCTGACTTGTTTGGTGGCAATGCTTCCAACAATATGAATCTGAAGCCTCTCTTAGTTTCTCATCCAGAGAACCCAAGAACCCTTAAAAACATAACCAAGGGCTCTCTTCCTTTGTGTGAAAGAATAACCCCAAAGCCTGAGTTACACAGGTCATTTTCCAGAACTGGTTTTTCCACCACTTTATCCCAGAGGTAGAGAAATAATGCTTAGAGAAGGATGTTACATTCAACATTCTTTTGTCGTTTGACAGTGCTCCAGACTACCTCCCATTCATGGATGACTTTCATCCCAACTGTCACAGTACTGCATCTGTCACTGAATACTATGTCGCTCATTCAACCTATGAACCAGGGAGTTATAGTGACTTTCAAAAAATATTATTTACATTACACTTTTTGTTGGGCAGTAAAGATGAATGATGAATCAGGAACAACCTTGTGACAGTTTTGGAAGGACTATACCATCTACAAGGCCATAAAAAGCATTGACTTTGCTGGGCATGCCATTAAGTCTGCCACCATGAATGGGGTTTGGAAGAACCTTTGCCCACAGCTTGTTAACGATTTTTGTGAATTTGAGAAGGTGGATGAGGAATCCAAAGAGGTCTTCAGCAACTCAGTCACCCTCAGCGAGAAGTTGGAGCTAGATCTGTAAGAGGATGATGTCATTGAACTTGCTGTGTAACACAAGGAGCTCACTAATGAAGACCTGATGGAATTGGGGGCCCAGAGAAAGGAGGACAAAGGGACAAGAGGAAGAAGACACTGAAGGACTGAAGAGATTCACAATGCAGGAAATGGCAAGGGGCTTTTCTTTATTTGGGGAGGCACTGTTTGTTTGCGAGGCATAGCATCTGAATGTAGACCAGTACACAAAGGTTGTAGCAGCTGTTGAGAATGCAATCTAGTGCTACTATGGCATCTATCATGAGAAAAAAAGAGCTACTACCCAGATATCACAATCATTTTTTCAAGAGTGTAGGTAGAATTGAATCCAGCAAGAAACCAGAACCTGTGCCACCAATGTCGGGCATGAGTGAAATTGCAGCTTGCCCTCCTCCTGTTGCTGACAGTCCTTCAGCTCTACCATCTCCCATCTCCTCTCCCTTCTCCGGTCAGTAACTCTTCTTTCCTGCCTCTTAATGCCAGTCCCTGTATGCCAGCTGTTGTACTGTACTACTGTACTTTTAAAGGCGCTGTCCTATAAGATTAAAAATGGGTTTTTTGTGCTTTTTAAAGGTATTTTTTGTGTGAAAAGTATTATAAACTTATTACAGTACAGTACTGAATAGTCAATTGTGTTTGTTGGGTACCTAGACTAACTTTGTTGGACTTACAAACAAATTGACGTATGAATGCTCTCAGAATGGAACTTGTTTGTATGAAGAGGGTCTTACTGTACATACTATATTAAGTGAAAAAAAGCAGTTTATAAAATAGCTTGCAAAGTGTGTTCTCATTTTATTTTTAAAAAATTTATGAGGCAATCTCCTCAATCCCCTTACCTTGGCCTCCCAAAGTGCTGGGATTACAGGCTTGAGCCACAACATCTGGCCTTAAAATTTTTTAAAATAATGGTCATTCTGACTGATGTAAGGTGGCATCTCATTGTGGTTTTGGTCTACACTTCCCTGGTAATTCGTGATGTTAAAGAGAGATTCTACTGGGTTTAGGATTGCATATAGTTTATATTTTATTTTTTGTTTTCTGTTTTTTCACAAGAGATGATTATTTTTGTAATAAATATTTTCCTTTGAAGAAAGTTTAAAACACTGAACATAAAGTTTATATACATACAGTCTTTTTTGGAAGATATGTTTCTTTTATGGAAATTAATATGTCTGAATTTAGTAATACAAGAAAAAGAGTTGAAGTCATAGAAGAAAAAGAGATGAAGAAAAAGAGCCACCTTTTAATAGGATTACCAGATTTATTAAATAAAAATCTGGCAACCTTAAATAAAAGTTGGTTTGTTTTGTATATTTGAGATTCTAAAAGTGTTAGCGGTGGAAACAACCCTAGTCTTTTTTAATGTGCAAGAAAGGAAGCTAGGGCTCAGAAAGACTCTGAAAGTCTTCCAGCAGTTGAAGTGGCAATCAGGACTCCAGCTCAGTATTAGACATTTCATGCTGACCTCTTTTGTCTGCCAGCCTTTTAAATTTTAGCCTCCTAAGTGATGGCTAAATCCATTAAAACTGATTAGAGTGTCTTTTCTTTTTTAACTTTACTTTTTATTTCAATAGCTTTAGAGGGGTACAAGTGGTTTTTGGTTACATGGATGCATTGTATAGTGATGAAGACAAAATTTGGGCTTTAAGTGTACCCACCAACCCTGCCTATGCACATTGTACTCGATAGGTGATTTTTTTTTTGTCCCTCCACTTCTTCCCACCCTCCTTCTCCTGAGTTTCCAGTGTCCATTATACCATTCACTATGCCTTTGGAGATCCTTAGTTTAGCTCCCACTTGTAAGTGAGAGCATGCGGTGTTGATTTTCTGTTCCTGCGTTAGTTCGTCATGATGATGTGTCCTCCAATTCCATCCAAGTTTTTGCAAAAGACATTATTTCATTTTTTGAGGGCTGAATAGTATTCTATGGCATATATATATTTTTTTTCTTCATTATCCATTAGTGACAAGCATTTAGTTTTTGTCCATATCTTTGCAATTGTTAATTGTGCTGCAATGAACATGTAAATGCAGGTGTCTTTTTTTGTATAATGACCTCTGTTCCTTCTGGTAGATACCTAAGCAGTGGGATTGCTGCCTCAAATGGCAGATCTACTTTGGTTCTTTGTGAAATCTCTATACCAATTCCCATAGAGGTTGTACTAATTTACACTTCCACCAACAGTGAATAAGTGTTCCATTTTCACCACATCCATGCCAGCATCTGCTTTTGTTTTTGTTTTGTTTTGTTTTGAGTTGGAGTCTCACTCCGTCACCCAGGCTGGATTGCAGTGGCATACTCACGGTCACCCCAGCATCGACCTCCTGGCCTCAGACGATCCTTCTGCCTCAGCCTTCCAAGTAGCTGAAACTACAGCCGTACACTACCATGCCCAGCTAATTTTTTGAGTTATTGTAGAGATGAGGTTTCACCAAGCTGCCCAGGCTGGTCTCAAACCCATGGGCTCAGGCAATCCCCTCAATCCCCTTACCTTGGCCTCCCAAAGTGCTGGGATTACAGGCTTGAGCCACAGTGTCCAACCTTAAAATTTTTTTAAAATAATGGTCATTCTGACTGGTGTAAGGTCGCATCTCATTGTGGTTTTGATCTACACTTCCCTGGTAATTCGTGATGTTTAGCATTTTAAAAATATGTTTGTTGGCCTTTTGTATCTCTTCTATTTAGAGATATCTGTTCTTGTCATTTACCCACTTTTTAATGGGATCGTTTGCTTTTTTCTTGCTGATTTGTTTTTGTAGATTCTGGATATTAGTCCTTTGTCAGATGTATAGTTTGCAAATATCCTCTCCCATTCTGTAGGTTGCCTATTTTCTCTGTTTATTTATTTTGCTATGCAGATGCTCTTTAGTTAATTTCCACTTATTTATTTTTGTTTTGTTTAATTTGCTTTTGGGCGTTAGGCATAAATTATTTGCCTAGGCTGATGTCCAGAAGAGTTTTTTCCTAGGTTGTCTTCTAGGGATTTTATGGTTTCAAGTCTGACATTTAAGGCTTTAATCCATCTTGAGTTAATTTTTGCATATGGTCAGGAATCAAGTTTTATCTTTCTGCATGTAGCTATCCAATTTTCTAACCACCATTTATTGAATAGGGTGTCCTTTTCCCAGTGTATATTTTTGTCTGCTGTGTCAAAGATCAGTTGGTTGTAGGTATTTAGGCTTACTTTTGGGTTCTCTCTTTTATTTTATTAGTCCATGTGTCTGCTCTTGTATCAGTACCATGCTATTTTGGTTACAACAGCCTTGTAATATAACTTGAAGTCAGGTAATGTGATGCCTCCAGCTTTGTTCCCTTTGCTTAAGATTGCTTTGGCTATTCTGGCTCCTTTTTGATTCCATATGAATTTTAGAATTGTTTTTTCAAATTCTGTGAAAAGTGACATTGGTAATTTGGTAGGGATTGTGTTGAATCTATAGATTACTTAGGGCTATGTGGTCATTTTAACAATGTTGATTCTTTAAATCCATGAGCATGGAATGTTTTTCCATTTGTTTTTGTCCTCTACAGTTTATTACGTCAGCATTTTCTAGTTCTTCCTGTGGAGATCTTTCACCTCCTTGATTAAATATATTCCATGGTATTTTAGCTTTTTGGCTGCTATTGTAAATGGAATTGAGTTCTTGATTTGATTATCAGCTTGGTTGCTATTGGTGTATAGCAGCTTCTGATTTGTGTGTGCTGATTTAGTATCCTGAAACTTTATCGAATTCATTTATCAAGTCCAGGATTCTTTCAGAGAAGTCTTTAAGGTTCTCTAGGTATAAGATCCTATCATTGGCATACATAGATAGTTTGATTTCTTCTTTTCCAATTTAGATACACTTTAGTTTTTTCTCCCTGATTGCTCTGGCTAGGACTTCCAGTACTTTGTTGAAAAGGAGGGGTGAAAGTGGGCATCCTAGCCTTGTTCTCAGGTTACAATGTTGGTACTGTTTCTTCAGTTCTGCTCTAAAGTTTCCATTACAAAACAATACTCTACAACAGCGGTCCCCAGCCTTTTTGGCATCAGGGACCGGTTTCGTGGAAGATAATTTTTCCACAGACAGGGATTGGGGCGGTGGGGACTAGGGCATGGGGAGTGGGGACTGGAGTGGGGGATGTGCAGTCAAACCTCACTGCCAATCACTGCCTCATTTCCACCTCGGATCCTCAGGCATTAGATTCTCATAAGGAGCGGGCAACATAGATCCCTCGCATGCACGGTTCACAGTAGTGTTCCCTCTCCTATGAGAATCTAATGTGCTGCTGATCTGACAGGAGGCAGAACTCGCTCGTCACTGCTCACCTATGTCGCCCAGTTCTTTTTTTTTTTTTGAGTTGGAGTGTCTCTCCATTGCCCAGGCTGAAGTCCAGTGGAATGCTCATGGCCACCCCAGCATCGACCTGCGGGACTCCGGCAATCCTTCTGCCTCAGCCTTCCAAGTAGTTGAAATTACAGGCACGTGCTACCAGGCCTGGCTAATTTTTTAATTTATTATAGAGATGAGGTCTCGCCAAGTTGCCCAGGCTGTTCTTGATCCTGTGGGCTCAGGCAGTCCCATCACCTTGGCCTCCCAAAGTGCTGGGATTACAGGCCTTAGCCACTGCGTACTGGCCACAGACCAGTACCAGTATGCAGCCAGTGAGTTGGGGATCCCTGCTCTACAGTATTGATTGAATGTAAACATGGTGTTAGTTGCCCAGATTGCTTTATCTAGGTATGCTAATGAAACCCTACACGTTTGATTGAAGAGATGACTTTGATATATTAAAATTTTTAAAAAATATGAAAATACTTTAAAAGTGTAATCTTTTCTAGCTTAAACACTTTTCCTTACTGGTGTTCTCTCTTAGCTACAAGCAACAGAAGTGGACTGTTCCATTTGGAATATATATGTATAATTACCCCTTGAACCCCTGTGAACCGTAGTCCATGACGACCTTTTAGAATACTTGGTGAACATTTCATATACATTTAGGTCTATTAACAGTCAACACCACTGAAACACATCCCTCAGACAGCAACTTTTGCTTTATGGAGGCTGATTTTCTACAGACTGATTAGCATGAAGCTTGAGTGAGTGCAGTCTCTGGAATCAGCTTCGTGGGGCTTCACGTCTCAGACCCATTACATACTCTTGGTGTGTCATTCAATCTCTCTGTACTTTTATTACCTGTGAACTAGGGACACTTGATGCCACTTCACCAAGAGTGTTGTTGCAGTTAAATTATGATAATATAGATCAAGCATATATGATGCTACCTGGCTTATAATTATAAAAGCTAGCACATGTAGTACCTACTGTTATTATTCTAGTCCACTCATTTTGTAGTATCACAAGCAAAAATAATTTGGGTGGTCAGTATGTGAGAAATTTGAAAAATGTTCTCATAAATGTCAATATCCTTTCAATGTTCTATTGCATAGACAATGCTCACTTCTTAGCTAGTACAGTACAAATTTTCTTGGGGCATTCAGTTGTGCACTTTGTAAAAGTAATTTATGCTGGCATGGGGAATCTGTCTTAATATTACTTTAACATCACATAAATGTAAAGAAGCTGACTTATGGACTATAATTTTCATTGATGAAAATTGTACGTTAATATACTTTAAACACTGAATATAACTGAATGACAACTGTACTCTGCAGCATTTAGAACTATGTTCTAATCCAAGAAGACACAAACAAATTGAAAAATATTCTATGCTCATGAATAGGAAGAATCAACATTGTTAAAATTTCCATCCTACCAAAGGCAATCTACAGATTCATTGCAATACCCATTAAATTACCAACATCATTCTTCTCAGACCTGGAGATGACAATACAGAAATTCATATGGAAACATAAACGACCACGAATAGCCAAAACAATCCTTAACAAAAGAAACAAAGCGGGAGGTATCACACTTCCAGACTTTTTAACTTTACTATAAAGGCTACAATAATCAAAACAGCTTGGTATTGGCACAAGAATAGGCATATGGACCAATGGAACAGGATAGAGATTCTGGAAGCAAAACCTCAATTGCTCAACCAAGTCATCTTCGACAAAGCCTCCACCAACAACCACTGGGGAGAGGAGAACCTATTCAATAAATGGTGCTGGGAAAACTGGCTGGCCACATGCAGAAGATTGAAATAGAACCCTTACCTATCACCATATAGAAAAATAAACTCTAAATGGATCAAAGACCTAAACGTAAATCCTCAAACTATAAGAACCTTAGAAAACCCAGGAGACACCCTTATGAAAATTGGTACTGGCAACCAGTTCCTGATCAAAACCCCAAGTGCCCATGCCATAAGAGATAGACAAGTGGGACCTCATCAAACTTACAAACTTCTGCAAAGCCAAAGAAACCATCAAGAGAGCAGGTAGACAGCCCACAGACTGGGAAAAAATATTTGCCAACTGTTTGTCTGACAGAGGCCTAATATCCAGGATCTACAAGATACTCAAACATGCTGAAAGGGAAAAAACAGCACCATTAAAAAGTGCACAGTAGCCGGGCTTGGTGGCTCCACCTGTAATCCCAGTACTTTGGAGGCCGAGGCGAGTGGATTGCCTGAGCCCGAGGGTTCGAGACCCTCCAGGGCAACTTGGCAGACCTCGTCTCTACAATAAAATCAAAAACTAGCTGGGTGTGTGGTAGCGCACACCTGTAGTTCCAGCTACTTGGAAGGCTGAGGGGGAAGGATCGCTGGAGCCCAGCAGGTTGAGGCTGCGGTGGCCGGGAGCGTGCCACTGCACTCCAGTCTGGGCGACAGAGTGAGACTCCAACTCAAAAATTAAAAAAAATTTAAAAAATAAAGTGTGCAACAGACATGAAAAAGTGCTCAGCCTCACTTATCATCAGAGAAATGCATATTAAAACCATTTTGAGATGCCACCTAACCCCATTCATAAAACAAACAACAACAGATGCTGGCAAGGATGAGGAGAAAAAGGAATGCTTCTACACTGTTGGTGGGAATGCAAACTAATGCAACCTCTTTGGAAAATAGTGTGATTTCTAAAAGAACTCAATATTGACCTTCCATATGACCCAGCCATCCCCCTATTGGGAATATACCTGGAGGAACTGAAATCATTCTATAAAAAAGATATCTGCACATCTTTTATTGCAGCACTATTCACATGTTTATTGCAGCACTGTTCACAATAGCAAGAACATGAAACCAACCCTGGTGCCCATTGAAACTGGACTGGATTAAAAAAAATGTGGTACATACACACAATGGAGTATTACGCAGCCATAAAGAAGGACAAACATGAACTTCGCAGCAACTTGGATGAATTTAGAGTCTATTATACTCAGTGATCTATCACAGAAGTGAAGAGCAGAGTACCACTAGTTCTCCCTCATAAGCGGACTCTGAATATTTACCATAATACTATAAGAAAGCGATTGGCAGTAGTGGGATACTGCTGGGGTGGTGGGGAGGGGGAACATATTATCAAAAAGTGTACCTGATCTCAAACGAAGCAAATTGGGGACCAAAGGGAAGCCCAAACTTTACTTGTACGATGCCCACCTATATACCTAATCCTGAATTTTACCCCATGTTTTAAAAATTAATAATAATAATAAAGAGCTCAGTGGCTCGCCGAGGCGAATGGATTGCCTGAACCCACGGGTTCGAGAACTGCCTGGGCAACTTGGCGAGACCTCGTCTCTACAACAAATCCAAAATTAGCCGGGTGTGGTAGCGCACACCTGTAGTGCCAGCTACTGGGAAGGCTGAGGCAGAAGGATCGCCAGAGCCTAGCAGGTCAAGGCTGCGGTGGCCAGGAGGTTGCCACTGCACTCCAGTCTGGGCGTCAGAACGAGACTCCAACTCAAAAAAATAAAATTAATAATAATAATAATAATAATAATAATAATAAAAAAGAACTGTCTTCTAGACCTTGAATCTTAAACTCTGCTGTGCTGATTCATACCTTATCTTTTAAAGGACTTCCTCATCTTATACTTTGTTTTAGGACCAGAGAATTACTACAAAATCCTATTTTTTTTGAAAGTGAATGGATTGGACTAAATCTACTACATATTACCTTTTACCTATGATTCTATACATTTTAGCTATGCACCTAGCATTCAGTTTAGAAGTGTATTTAATTTGTTAGTACTTTTAGTTCTTTAATAAAATAGATTTGTATCATACTCTTTTATAGTTGCTATTGAATTATTTAACACTGTTTTTTATAACCTTCCTCTAAGGTATTCCCATCTGTCAGCAGCACTTAATTTGGAATAACACGGAACTTGAAGATAATTATTGCTTGAATGATTACAAGTGAGTGTAATTGCATATTAGCTGTATAGGTAATTTGTATTATCACTCCATATGTCAATGCTTTTCTTTGAATACTTGAATCATGTTTCTTCTTTTGAATGGTTCTGATTCTTAGAGATTTCATTATAAACCCTGAACTTTAGATGCATTAGTTCAGTACCCCATACCTAATCTTTGTTCTTTAACACTTTTGTTTAATCCTTTCATTTTTCATGCCAAGCTGGTTATCCCCTTTCTTTTTACATTCTTCTATTATTTTTTTGCCTCCTTTGCTCCTTTATTGGACTCTTGACACATATGGTCATGTTCCTTTTCTTTTGGTTTTTGCAAGAGTTTTGGGTAAGAGAGAATTGCTCTCCACCAAGTCTTTCATTTCTCATTAAGCCCTCCTTTCATTACTAAGTGATGTTCTGTGCACCACTAATCTCTCACATAATTCTAGAGCAAAAGGGGGAGAGGCATTGTGGAATAGCTGAAAGAGTACCGGGAGATAGGAGATCTTGTGGATTTGCTGTTTTTCTTTTTTAAATTTTATTAACTAGATCTGCCATTTTATAACACTTTGGGGTTTGGGCAAACCGCTTTTCTTCTCTGGACCTCCTTTTCCTTACACATGAAATGAAAAACCTAAACAACATGATCACAAAGACCCTTTTATTCTGGGATTTCATATCCTATTTAGGGCTTATGAGAACTTTCTAACTTTTTCATTATTAATACAAGTAAATATGTTAACATTTTATATTTATTCACTTTGCTGTGTCTTCTTATCCTTTAGAGAGTAGGCACTATGCTGATAAACTAGCATATAATTATGTGTACATTTAAAACTGAGTATATTTTCATGATTATGGTTTATTTTTGTGTTAACTATTCACAGCATTTCAGAAGGTTGTACCTTGAAGCTGGTATTGGCTATGCGTGGTGGACCTATAAATACTAGAAGAGGTAGGCATATGTATACTAAAGCTATTTGACAATACCATTCTCTAAGTCAGTTAGTATTTCTATAGTCTTGATTTTATTCAGGTTCCTTTGCTGCTATTAGGTCTTAAAGGAATCACATTTAACTCTCTAGGCATTGTTATTTAAGATCTAAATGCATACAGTTTGGAACTCTAAAATATATTCCAGAAAATCTTACCATTCTTGATTTAATTCAGGGAGATTTAAAAAACAAACCTCACCAGAGTAGAGAAGGGTAATAGAATGACATGATATAAATATTATAATATTTATAATTATAACTGTATTTAGATGTATACCAGTCTTGTTGCTTTTTAAAAAAATATACCAAGTCTTCAATTGCTAGAATAATGATTGTTATGCAAAATTCCAGCATTTCCTGTTTACCTGGTTAGTGATGCAATTAGGTTTTATGGATATTATTATGACTTTGTTGAATCCTTTCTCAGAATGTGGGTGGTTCTGAGGTCCATTCATTTCTTCAACAATTACTAAATGATCAGTTCAGTGTTCCAAGTGCAGTAAACATGGGAGAGAAAGTCTCTGCTTTATCACACTACCTACAACAAATGTATAAAGAATTGGTATAATTTCAAGTGGTTGTAAGTCCTAAGCAGAAAATAGGGTAACATGATGTGTCTATGGAAGTAGATTAGTAGGAAGGGTCCTCAGAGAAAATGATGTGAGTGAGATTTAATTGACAAGAAGGTTTTAAGCATGGGAAGAATTAGGAGTATTCACCTTGGTCCCTGATTCAGGTATGTCACATGAATCGTCATCAGGTGAAGATGACTACTCAGAGCAGTCTTACTCTGTGCATCTCATTTTGGAAAAGACCTCCAGATTTCTCTGATCCTTTACTAACCAGAAAACTGAAGGTTAAGTATTGATTCCATTTCTGGCTTACTTCCAAATTATATCTGTGTCCATAATTTTGGTTAGAAAATTGGGTTATTACCGTCTTTTTCTTAGCTACCTTAAGAGGATTTAGTGAGATATGTTTCTTTGACTGTTGAACTCTTTTGCATAGGTTAGAGAAAACAAAGGTAATAATGTCAGAACTGATTAAATAGCCCTCTTGAGTTCAGGGACTTTGTATTCATGGATTTATGTAATTGTCCTATGTTACATAAGGTAATGTTTATAGCAAATGACTCTAAGGGTAGTGTAAGAACCCTATGTGTTTACTGAATCATTATGTTAAGATAGAATTATATAGTATTTAATGTCATCTGAATTCTATTGTATTATATTTTTAAAAGTTATTTGTGTGTAGTACTGTGTTTAAACTACAGTGTTTAGTCAGATGCCTATTTTAAATTAAAACTAGAATTATTTTATATGTTTATGAGAAGGAGACTGATACAGATTCTGAGTTAAATATATATGTTTTTATACTGTTCTCTTTTTAATTAAAATGAAGGCATCACTACCATCTGGAAATTGAAACTTTGTAATAACGGCTTCATGATCATCTTTTTCTGCTGCTTTCTATGCTTTGTTTGTGAATTGAGAAATCAGCAGCTAGAACTTGTCTATTTTTGAATATTTTAAAGTAAGTTTTTAATAATTTGATCAACTTTTTAAAAATCAAAATCTTATTGTTTCCCACCTTATAATCATTGAAAACTTTGAAAAAAAGAGAAAAACTGAACCCAAATTTAGAACTTCTCCATATTGTATTTGGCAAACTGTATTTTTTAGCTGTTTAGACTTATTTCAAAATTATGGCTTAGAAAGTACCTTTGTCAAGTGGGTTGCATTAATATTTAGCTTTTAAATTTTTTTGAAGTAACCATTATTAAAGCAGCATAGAAAAAATTACTCTGTTTTCTAAAACTAAATTATGTCCTAAAATTTATATGCATCATTTTATAGCTGATAAAAATCTAAAGGATTTTTTTGTAGTGAGAAGACGTATATATATACACACATGTGCATACACAGGCAACCACAATGCCTCCCTGAATATGACAACCTGTGCCAGTTTAGGAAAGGCTTTCTTGTGGGTGTAATAATGACAGTAGCAGCACCTCTAAAAATCGATATCATAATTTTTATCCCTTAATGTAATGTAAAATTGGAGCATTAAGTTAAGAAGGGCAAGAACTTGTTTGAAAAATGTCTTTTACTATTTATACATTTTGTGTCTATGAAAACCAATCAAAACATCCAAATAATTATTTTCATAAAATAAGCTAAATCATATTTTATTTGTAAAATATTTATGTTTTAGTAGTAGTGGTATTGAATTTGGGATATGGAAACATCTTTGATGTTTTTATTTTATTACTTTCAGAGTTTAATATTTTCCTGTTGTGACTTCTTTCTAAAGGGTAGTTAAACACCATGATTCTGTTAGTAAATAAATGAAGATTATGCAGCTTGGGAAATTGTTGCCTTTCTTAGGAGAGAACAAATGTTTCTGGAACATGACATGAAAATGTCTTTGGTAGAGAACTTTTTTTTTCCTGG
Organism: Carlito syrichta; assembly: GCF_000164805.1. NCBI lineage: Eukaryota > Metazoa > Chordata > Mammalia > Primates > Tarsiidae > Carlito > Carlito syrichta. Next base: position 294,563 of record NW_007234199.1, on the reverse strand, counting down.
AACTGTTACTTCTGAGTTAGGTTCAGGAGCATCTGAAACATCCATCCTATGAGCCAGCAATTTCTTGAGGCCCATTCTCATTCACCTTAGAGCTAAAATCTGGGCTGTTGTACATGAGAACAGTATGCAATGATGGCTGCAATGTCTTTCAAACCTGAGGATAGCTCTGGACCACTAAATCCTACCAGTAGTGGGGGCTTCAGAGTGACTCTGGTCACCCTATGTAGCTCCATGTGCCCTAATTGGACATATGGATACATACCAGAACACTTGGGGTCCTGGGAGAATGCTTTCAAGAAACAACATACTGACCATTTCACACATTGCAATTGTAGTACACTAAGTGGTCCCTTCATGTTCTAAGTTATTGTGTACCTGACTTCACATCAAGGAACACCTCTAAGAATCAGCCTTTATATAAAACCGGAAAGAAAAACAGAGGTTTATTTACTTCTGATTACTTACTTGTCTCTCAATTTTGTGTATGTGTGTTTTTATTTTTAATCTAAAGCAAGTTGGATTTATGTTGCTTTTAATTATGAATTATTTGAACCAATATTTGAAATATAGGAAACAGAAGGTGTACAGCAAAAAAACTTTTGATAATAATGTCATAGAATCAGTAAATATACAGACTCTAGTGGCACGGGGAAAAAAACCCAAAACATAAAGTCATCCTGTTTTGGTTTTAAGCCAAAACATAGCAACATAAGAATGCATTTCATTTCTTTCATATTAATGCAGCTTGGGGAATACTTATTAACTATACAAAGTCAGAAACATATTTGAAGAATATCATGTATATATTATATGCATAAGGTTGTTGTTTTAATTCAGCACATTGTAATATCCTGTTACTATACTAATGGCTACTAACTAAAAACTTGTTTATTGATCTTTCCGTTTGTAGTTCCTATGGAAGATCCACTTAGGGAGATGGCTGAGTACATGGATTCCACTCAAGATGAGGTCTGGGAGAAGATCTCCTGCAACAAACAAGTTACATTTTTGGTATATCGAGAAGGAGATCAGTTGAATTTCTTTCATGTAGTAGATAGGGGAGATGGCACGTTAACACCATTATCTGAATCTTTAAGGTAAATAGTTTTAATTTGCATGTCTCACTTAACAAAGGAGAATATTGTACGATGTACTCCATAAACCTTTATATTTACTTTACGGTATCAAGATGATCATAGTATATTAATAAAACAGACTAAATTTCATGTATTTCCTACTCATCCCCCCAACATGTAATTCTTAAATTGTCCTTCATATGATTGATATAATAAGTAATTTCTAATTTTGAAGTTCCTTTATGGAGGAGAATTTTTTCATAAAAATGACTTGTTTCTGTTACTTTATGAAACTCTAAAATATCTTCTAGATTATTGAGTCTTGTTATAATAGTGTGTTATTGTACAATTTTGGCATAATAGAAAGGGTTAAACCTAAAGTTAGTATCTTTTTTCTTAAAAGCAGATAAATCTCTTTACTTCTCTGGTCTTGTTTTTCTACTCTATAAAAGAGAGAAATTATAATATTACTTCTAAAGTCAAAAAGAAAAACTATATAGATATTTAGGCAATAGAAAAATTTGAGAATTAGAGAAGGTAACCTCTAAGTTTCTGTGTGTTCTGACTTAATATGATCCATTCTTTTTTAAATTATTATTATGATTCTTTATCTCCTTTTACTTTATGGCATTAAACATTTACTGAACTCTTATAGCCAGACACTAAGCAAGGCACTCACTTTACAAAGATGATAGTCCCTATCTTCATGGAGCATACAATCTGCTATAAATAGTATCTGTGAACTATTGTTGGTGATTGGTATAAAAAGATATTAAGATCTTAGGGAAAACAGATGAGAGGACCCTAATTTTGCCTGAAAGGAGGAGAGTTAGGAACAACCTCTGGAAAAAAGTGACCTTAAAATAGGAGTAGAGTAGAAGTCTTTCAAGAAGACAATGGAAGTAAAGATATTACAGCCAACTGAAGTTAATCCTGCAAAATAAAGAGCAAGTGAAAAAACCACTTAAAAAAAAATCAACTTGTAGTTTGGGGAACAGTTTCTGTGGATCAGGACTCTAGGCACAGTATAGCTGGGTGCTGTGCTCACGGTCCCACATGGCTGCAGTCAAGGTGTCAGCAAAGATATGTTCTTATCTAGAGGCTTGACTGAGAAGAGAGTCTACTTTTAGGGTCGTTCACATTGTTGGCATAATTTATATCCTTCAGTTGTGACTGCCAGCCCCAACTTCTTGCTCACTGTTGGCTAGAGATTGCCTTCAGTTCTCTTTTGATTAACTCAAGATCAACTTATTTGTACAGCCTGAATTACATTTACAAAGTTCATTTACCTTTGCCATATTAACTTGAATAAAATCTAGTCATACGTCATTCCCACACTCAAGAGGTAGGAGACTATACAGGATATGAACACCAAGAGGTCTGGATCACAGAGATTCCCCTAAAATTCTGCCTACCACAGAGTGTTATGTGGAAGAAGGATCAGACTCAATTTTTGTGGCCACAGCGAACAGACTGTGACAAATGGATGTTGGACTGTTGACTATAATATTTCAGAATCTAGTTAGCACTACAAATGTTGTATAACCATATGGACAAGAAGCAAAGAAGAGGTAGCAATGAAGGCTACAGCCTTGGATAATTACTAGAATTTCTTTATACTGGCTTCTCCACATTCTCTTCCTAAGTACAGCCTCTTTTGTTTTTGTTCTTCCTTAGTACAGCCTCTTTTGCTTCTCCTTTCCTAAAGAAGGAAATCTAAGCTCCATTGCTTAGCAGTTGACACCCTTTACAGCCTGTCATCATCAGTTTACTAGGTCTTTTCCTTATACCATATTGTTTGTTTGTTTGTTTTATTTTGTTTGAGTCAAGGTCTCACGCTGTTGCACAGGCTGGAGTATAGTGGTATGATCATGGCTCATTGCAACCTCAACTTCCTGGGCTCAGGTGATCCTTCCATCTCAACCTCCCAAGTAGCTGGGACTAAAGGCATGCGCCACTATGCCTGGCTAATTTTAGTAGAGACAAGGTTTTGCTGTGTTGCCCAGGCTAGTCTTGAAGCCCTGGCCTCAGTAAACCTCCCACCTCAGCCCCCTAAAGTGCTGGAATTACAGGCAAGAGCCACCATGCCTGGCCTATGCCATGTTTTTACATACCTTTTCCCTTTGCTTGAAGTACCATTTCCTCTCCTTACTTCAGTTTCCTCAAGGCAGCTTCTATTTGTGATTATGACTTAGCCCAAAAGTTGTCATGGACTTCAATTAAAATTATCTTATAATTTCTCTCAAGGTAATTTTTTGTTGATTTTTCTCTTGCTTTCTATTCACCCATCACAATTGGACAAGGAAAAGGATGAGTGAGTGAGGAAGGGGAGTAGAAAACTAACTGCTTATACATTGAAGGGCATTTATCTTACCTATTCTAGAAGAGACTTTCTTACTCTACAACAAGAGACAACAAACTTTGTCTAAAAAGGTACATATAGTAACTATTTTATCATTTTGGGGACCAAGAAATAATAGCATCAAGGATATTATGCAGGCACTTATTTTTTTCTTTTCTTTTCTTTCTTTCTTTTTTTTTTTTTGAGTCAGATTCTCACCCTGTCGCCCCGGCTAGAGTGCAGTGGCATGCTCACGACCATCATCCCAGCATCAACCTGCTGGGCTCAGGCAATCCTTCTGCCTCACCCTTCCAAGTAGCTGGAATAACAGGGGCGTGCTACTGCACTTGGCTAATTTTTTGATATATTGTAGAGACGAGGTCTCACCCAAGTTGCCCAGGCTGGTCTCAAACCTCTGAACTTTGGCAGTCCTTTTGCCTCGGCCTCCCAAAGTGCTGGGATTACAGACTTGAGCCACTGCGCCCAGCCTATGTAAGTACTTCTATAACAAGAGAGAAAACAAATTTCCACAAAACTTTTACTGACAAAGTTTAAAATATAAGAGTAACAATTGGGCACTCTTTTTCTTTTGTAATACAGGTCTACTTATCAGAAGAATAGGATTTTTTTTGTGGGAATAATATTTTACCGAATTGAGGTTTAAAGATAGTGTTGCCTACAAATTTGCAGAATCAGTTGCAAAAATTGATGTTTATGCTGATCTGTAATGGTATTTTATGTATTTTATCTTTGAAATTTTTTTCACATAGATAGGTACTGCCAAATAGTGATGATTGTCCATGAGCATATGATTTTAATTGAACATACTCATCATTTGGAAGGCATTTAAAGAATTCTCTTAGATTTTCTCTTGCTATTTGCCCTAGAAGCCTCTCAGTTGCACATTTAAATGGATTTTGAAATATAAGCTTGCACTGAGGTATAAAAACACTGCCAGAGGTATTGTTTGAGCAGAACAGAAAATATATCTGTTGTAGATTTGTGTGGGAATGGAGATCTTGCTTGAAGATTTTTAACTTTTGAAATATAAGAAGCATTGTAGCTTGCCATTGCATGTGATTTCAAACACGAGTTGTTGTCGAACTGATATTACTGCAGTATGTTTCACATTTAAGCATTGTTTTGTCTTGTAATTTTGAGTTGAATTTGTTAAGAGATATTAAGTCCACAGCAAAAACTAATTCCCAAAGGCATTCAGTGTTTGATAATAGTGATTAAGGGTAATTCTTCCATTCAAAATTCCTGAGCCAAAAAGTCATAATAAAACCGTATTACCCCAAGCTGTTAAGCTGATGGATAAATCCATTAGACAACTGAAGTTTATCACTAACACTGTGGGTTTACTAATATGTGATAGATGCAAATATTTACCGCAGATTACCTGCTGATGAATTACACATAATAACTGTAGGCTTTAAACACTTTACATGTTCACTAACATTATGAGTAATACATATGTTCAACAGTTTTTCCTGTTCCATGCATATTATCATCTCATCAGTTGCAGCAGATTTCACTTCAAGTTGTACTAAATTAGTGTTTCTGTAACTTCTTTGAAAATATTCTCACCTATAGTAGTTTCATACAGCCTATCTTAATGGCTAACTCCTCAGCCACTTCAAACTTCTTGTTAATGCCCTGAGTAAGCTATAAAACCTGAGAAATATTGATAACATATGTCGACTCATCAGAAACCAAGGAGAATGTCTCAATAACTTGCCTTATTTTTTAATCGGCTATTGATATTACTTCCAATGTTGTCAGTGCTTTCAGAATTTGTTCCTGATGTAAAAGTCTTTAAACTAGTTAATTTTCTCTATGCACACTTCTTCAATTGCTGTGATTAAACGTGGTTGAATTAGTTCACTATTGATAAACAACTTGCCTTGGATGACTAGCAATTAAGTCACTCAGACACTTCTTTAACTGTAGCCTCATTTTCATTTTCTTTATTTTTGTGAAAAAATTCTGCTGTCACAAGATACTCCATTGTAAATTTTCTACTTTTTCTAACTATTGCTTTTCTGCAAGTTGGGAATATTGTGATGGGTACTTAACCTGGTAATGCCTATCAATACTGTTTTCCTTTAGCATAGCTATGATGTAACTGCGTAATAAGCACAATGCTTTGCCATCTAAGTAGTAACACATAATCTACTCTACTGTGCCTTAAAACTGCAAAATTCAAAATCTGCTTTTCCTGTTTTGAAATGTTGGGTATATACTAGTAATTTTTAAAAGTCACAATATGGCATAACACATGACACTCAAAATGTTGATAAATTATGACTATAACATTGTGATTTGTAGTTTTCTGCACCACAGTGCAGAGCAGTGAGAGAGCCACATACAATCTTTGACATAGGTACTCAACTCTTCCATTGTAGGCACAAGCAGCCATGTGTAATACATGATCAAGTAAGTGTGGCTATGTCCCAAATCAAACTGCTTATGGGCACAAGTTAGAATGTCATATCATTTTCATGTGTTATGAAACTAATATTTTACTTTTTTTCAACTATTTAAAAGTGTAAAAACTATTCTTAGCTGTTGGGTTACACAAAAGTAGGTGACAGGTAGGATTTGACCCATGGTCATAATTTGCTGACTCCTACTCTAGGAAGAAACAGGGAGAATTGGGTGTTTGTTTCATTCTGGTACAAAATGCAACTTTAGTCGTATTTAGCGTCAAATCTTTTTAGGGCCACCATATATTTTTTAAAGTGAAAATAAATATAAAAAGACATTGCAAGGATTAATGATAAACTGTGAAAGTCAAATAGGGACTTGACTTTAAAATGAACACATTTCATGCTGAAATAAATACTACATTTGCCCATTTCTTATTCTTTAAACTTTATTAAATTAAAAGAGAAAGTTATATATAGCACTATATATATATAGTATTTAGAAATTCAAGAAAATACTAGAATATTTATATATAAGGAAATATATTTTTGGATTAAGTTTATAAATTACTGTGTTATTCTAATCTAGTTACATTTTTCTGTCTTAAAAAATTTGTAATTGACTTCTAACTGAGCTTATGAATCCATGCTTTGCAAGAAAAAGCACTATAATGTGATTCACTATAAGGTGAATTTCAAGGTGTTTTTATACTTTAAATACATATGATGATTTACCATGATTGTACTTTTTTACACATATATTCCATGGGAGAATAGGTCTTTTCATGATTCTAAAGTTGGATCAGAAATTTTCTTCAGTATTCTATAAAGTTAGCATACCATAGATTGGCAGAGACGTATTTAAGGTTAAAATATTGCAAGATGACTGAGAATAGAGTATACTGGAGTAATTCCCCCTAACTCCACAGAATGAAATGACAAAAATCTTCCTGCAACTTTCCTTTTCAGGTACTATGTAAAGCTATATCTACTAGCTTTCTGGTCTTAAGCCAAATCACTTAACCTCTAGACAAAAGGCTTCACACACTATAGACTTTGTCACTCATTTGGATCCACAAATATGATGCAGTAAGGCTTGTTATTTGGTGCCAGGGGAAGCAACAGGAAGTAGTAGGAAGAATCAGCTTTGGGACCAAACAGTTGGAGGACTTGAATCTCGGTCCACCATCTAGCTTTCTGGTCTTGAGCCAAATCACTTAACCTCTCTCAATGGCAGTTTCTTCTTTTACAAATGGGTTGTAATATCTACCTTACTTAGTTTTGTGAGGATTAGGAATAATGTGTGGGAAGTACCTGGCAGAGTAGGCATTCAGTAAATGGCAGAAAGTGTTATTTTAGTGTTGTACTTGCCAATTATTATGCTGTAGCAGGCATCTACAGTAGATAGCTGTGACAGTCATTAGTCCAGTACTACAGACTAAATTGGTTGTGAAGATCAGTTTGTACATTCTTCCTTCTGATACTCATGCCTGTGGTGTGTAAAATGAATCCATAATTCTAAAATGTTATTCATTTCATCATATAAAAGTTAGGCATAGGGCTATCTACTGTCTGCTTTGCCCTCATGTGGTAGTAATATGTGCTTCAGAAGTGTTATGGAATTTGCCTTATTAAGGCTGTCCTAAACTGTTTCCATTTCTTTTTTGTTTCGAATTGGAGTTTCACTTTGTCACCCAGGCTAGAGTGCAGTGGCACGCTCACGGCCATCACAGCCTTGACCTGCTGGGCTCAGGCGATCATTCTACCTCAGTCTTCCAAGTAGCTGGAACCACACAACCACTCTTGGCTAATTTTTTATTGTAGAGTCGGGATCTCACCAAGCTGCCCAGGCTGGTCTTGAACCCCTAGACTCAGGCAATCCTCTCACCTCGGCCTCCTAAAGTGCTGGGATTATAGGCTTGAGCCACTGTGCCCGGCCTGTTTTCATTTCTTATAACCATATAGCTCAGGAAATTTTATTAGCTCTCATATTTAGTTTTCCTGAAGTAAATCAAGCATGGCAAACTAATACGAATGAGGGGGGTACCCAAAAATCCTGGAATTTTTTGGAAGGTAGGCCCCTTATACTGTAGGCTTTCCCCACTAGATAAGTGTTCTAGGAATCCATTGGCATCAATGTACCAGCTAGTATTGTGAGAGACTGTGTTTGGCTTCAGTGAATCTTTTTTGGAGATATTTCAACGTGTTTGCCCATTTCATGTTGGATGATTTACAAGTGCACCTGTCTACACCACGCTGAATGTTCGTTCAGCAGTTTTGGACTAAAAACAGCATGATCCTTGTGCCTCACCCTCTGTATTCATCCTATCTCTCCCAAAGCGACTTTTGTTTTCCCTGATGAAAAAAGGCCTCAAAGGGAAACGTTTTCCCAATGTGGAAGAGGTGAAACAAAAAACAGCAGAAGGACTAAGAGGCATCAAAATTGACGAGTTCAAAAAATGTTTTGAGCAGTGGAAAAAGCGTTTTGATAGGTGTATTGCATCAAACGAAGAGTACTTTGAAGGTGACTTAAGTTTAAACATACGCAATTTTTTATAAGTTCCAGGTTTTTTGATCCTCCCTCTTATTCTTATTCTGTCCTATTTAAAGTTTTAATCATTTTCCAAATATGCTGAGCTTATTTTTATTTTTATTGTTTTTGAGTTGGAATCTCACTCTGTTGCTCAGGCTGGAGTGCAGTGGCGTGTTCACAGCCACCCTAGCGTCGACCTGCTGGGCTCAGGCGATCTTTCCGCCTCAGCCTTCCAAGTGGCCAGAAGTACAGGTGCACACTACCACACCCAGCTAATTTTTTGATTTGATGTAGAGATGAGGTTTTGTCAAGTTGCCTAGTCTGTTCTCGAACCCGTGGGCTCAGGCAATCCCCTCTCCTCGGCCTCCCAAAATGCTGGGATTACAGGCTTGAGCCATTGCACCTGGCCTGAGGTTATGTTTTTTTCAAACTCTTAACATTTTAATTTTTCCATTATTGAAAAAATAAGTGAAATTTCAATATGTTTGTGTTCAGTTTATCAAAAATTTATTGGAGAATGGCTAAGCACTATGCCAGGTGCAAAGACTATGAGTAAGATGTATTAAGTCTAATATCTGCTTTCGGCTTGCTTACTTTTGGGGGAGGGAGGGGGATAAGCAGACATGTAAGTGTAAATATGAGGAAAGTGTGAAAAGTAATTATGCTATCCATTCAATGAGGGGGGCTGCAAATATTAATTGTTTTAAAATATGAGTTAATGCCACAGTGGTTGATCAGCTATTGAAATGTTTAACACGTTTAATAATTTGTGTTATGACTTAACTGGGTGTCTTTTTTTCTTGTTAAAATCTATGCTAGTCTAGGTGGTTATATTTTTTTCAAACACACTGAGAAAAAATTTTAAGTTGTCCCTATTTTTTAAAATTTATTTTTATTCTTTAGAAACAGAAAATGTTCTGATGGCACCTGTGTATGAGTGTTGGTCTTTTGATTGTGTGTTTAGTGAGAATCTCCTTAGGATTAATAAAAATCTAAACTTCTCTTCTGCGCTGATTTTTCTGCATCTGGTGAATGGAAGTCTATCTGATCAGGCTGTTGTCTGGGTTGTACAATCATCAGCTTTGGGTGATAAAATGAAATCAGATCATTCTTGTGGAAATTATTTTTACATCTTTGGAAATGCTATAGCTAGCAGGTGCCAAAAGATCTTCATTTATGATATACTGAATTAAGAGAAGGTCAGCTATACTAGATTTTCAGTAATGGTGGATCACGATATTTATTCCCTCCTAATTTTTTCTCCTAAAAAGTACATTTTTTTGAAATGTATTTTCCTTACATTTCCATTTTTAATGTTTAGTGTTTTTTCATTAGCAACATCTATAGATTGCTGTTGCACCTAGAGTATTTTTAGTAACTGAATAGCAACCAACCAGATTTCAAGTAGTTGTTTTCTTTGCAGTGGTGGTTCTGTGTATAACTTGTATACAAATGAGGATGAAGAAATTGAGCCTTCTCCTTCTGGGCAACAGATAATTGAAAATTCAATAACTATGAATAAGATGAAGCTGTTGAAGACTAAGATGGAAAACATGAATCTCAGCAAAAAGGTGACACTGTTGGCACTTGACCAGGCTTTCTCTAGCTTACCCTGTGGGGCTCACCGCAATGAGATCTGTTGGTAATTGTGAAAAAAAAATTATAAAGTATTTTTCATTTTAAGTTTCTGGCCTCAGTTATTTGCTGAAATATTAAAAGTGATAATTTTTTTTTTTTAAGACTAGCAACACATCTGAATGGATTATACTGCACTTAAAATAATTTATGATGAAAAAAATCATAGTTCTAGGGCTAAGAAGGATTAAAAAGATAGCTTAAATTTAATCTTTCAATAATTACTTTTTGAAATAATAGGTTAATATTTACTTATTATGGATTAAAAAACGATTACATTCAGTTTTAGTAGATATTGTCAGTTTTCCAAAGTGATTCCAAAGTGATGAACCAGTTTACATCCTTTCCAGAAATGAGAGTTGCTGTTTTTCGACATGCTAGCAGTGATTGGCATGGTCTCCGCCCCCCCCTTTTTTTTTTGAGTTGGAGTCTCACTCTGTCGCCCAGACTGGAGTGCAGTGGCACGCTCCCAGCCACCACAGCCTCAACCTGCTGGGCTCCCTCAATCCTGTCTCAGCCTTCCAAGTAGCCAGGAACTACAGGCGGCGCTACCACGCCCGGCTAGTTTTTGATTTATTGTGGAGATGCGGTCTCGCCAAGTTGCCCAGGCGGATCTCGAACCCTCAGGCTCAGGCAGTCTACTTGCCTTGGCCTCCCAAAGTCCTGGGATTACAGGCTGAGTCACCGAGCCTGGCCTATAGATAACTTTTTTTATTTTTGTAATTCTAGTTGTTGTGTAGTGGCACCACATTGTGACTTTAATTTGCATTTCTCTGATGACTGGGGAAGTTGAGTACCTTTCATATGTATATGGCGTATTTGGATGTCCTTTTTTGTAAAACACCTGTTTAAATCTTTTGCTCATTTTTCTATTGAGTTGTATGTTTTTTGGTATGAATTGTTTTGGAGCTCTTTATATATTCTGGATACAAGTCCTTTGTCATATATGTGTATACACACACATATCCACTATATTGCTTTCCTTTTCAATATATTATTGACTCCTTTCCTTTTCATATATAATAAAATTCACAAATTTTTAATGTACTGCTTGATGAATTTCTTTCACTCAAGAAGTTTCCCTCATAATCTAGTTGTTGTGCAGTGGCACCACATTGTGATTTTAATCCTAGTGAATACTTAGCTTTTCCCACTATCATTTTTATTCTTACATCTATTGCCATAAATAAGTTTTGCTTGTTCTTAACACTTATATAAGTAGAATCATAGAGAATATACCCCTTTTTGTCTGGTTTGTTTTACTTGACATAATTTTTTTTATTCATCCATGTAGTTGCATGTATCAGTTAATTCTCTCCTATTGCTGTGTACTATTTCACTGTGTGATTTACCTAAATTTGTTTCTCTTTTCTCCTTTTGATGGACATTTGGGTTGTCTCTAGCTTTTGGCTTTTATCAATAAACTTGCTTTGAATGTTTTTATACATTCTTATATATTCTTTGGTGGACATATGCACTCTTTTCTTTGGACATATATGTAGCAGTTGGCTTTGAGTTTATAGGGAAGATACATGTTTAACTTTAGTAGTTATGCAAAATAATTTTGCAAAGCATTTGAACCAGTTTGCACTTTCATCAGCAACATGAGAGTTCTGGTTTATGTCACATCCTTACCAACGGTTGATCTTGTCAGTCTTTTTCATTTAACCTTTCTGATGGCTTGTGTAGTGGTTTTCATTTATATTTCTCTAGTGAGGAATAATGTTGACTTTTGATATGGGTATTGGCCATTAAGATACTGTCTTGGCCAAGGTGCAGTGGCTCAAGCCTGTAATCTCAGCACTTTGGGAGGCATAGGTGAGGGAATTGCCTTAGCCCACAGGTTTGAGAACAGCCTGGGCAACTTGATGAGATCTCATCTCTACAATATTTAAAAAATTAGCTGGGTGTGGTACTGCGCGCCTGTAGTTCCAGCTACTTGGAAGGCTGAAGTGGAAGGATTGCCTGAGCCCAGTGGGTCGACACTAGGGTGGCCATTAGTGTGCCACCGCACTCCAGCCTGGGCGACGGAGACTCCAACTCAAAAAAAAAAGATACTGTCTTTTGTAAAGTGCCTTTTCAAGTCTTTTGCTTATTTTTAAATTTGGTTACCTGCCTTTTGCTTATTAATTTCTAGGCATTTAAATACTATGGATACAAGTTCTTTGTCAGATGTATAATTTGCAGGTATTTCTAACACTGTGGCTTGTTTCACTTTCTCATTCTTTTGGTGAATGCTTTAACTTTTTTTTTTTTTTTTTTTGAGTCAGAGTCTCACTCTGTCACCCAGGCTGGAGTGCAGTGGCTCACTGCTCAGGACCACCACAGCCTCAACCTGCTGGGCTCAGGTGATCCTTCTTTTTCAACCTTCCAAGTAACTGGAACTACATGCATGTGCCACCACATTTTGGCTAATTTTTTTGGATGTATTGTAGAGATGAGGGCTCACCAAGTTGCCCAGGCTGGTCTTGAACTCCCCAAAGTGCTGAGATTACAGGAGTGAGCCACCGTGCTCGGCCTAATTTTTTATTTTATTTTATTTTGTGAGTTGGATTCTTTCTGTCACTCAGGCTGGAGTGCAGTGGCTCGCTGCTCATGGCCACTGCATCCTCGACCTGCTGATCTCAGGCAATCCTTCAGCTTTAGCCTTCCAAGTAGCTGGAACTACAGGCATGCACCACCACACCCAACTAATTTTTAAAATTTATTGTAGAGACGAAGTCTCACCATGTTATCCAGGCTGTTTTCGAACTGGTGGGCGCAGGCAATCTTCTTGCCTCCGCCTCCCAAAGTGCTGGCATTACTGGCGTTTTTAATTTATCAATTTTGTTTATATGGCTATTACTTTTTATAACCTTTTGATAAAATGTTTTCCTACCACAGACCTTAAAGTTTTATGACTGTTTCTCATTTAGATCTATATAGTCCATCTGAAATTTTGTTGATATAATGTAAAGTAGGATAAAATCTTTTTTTTCCTCAGATGAATGAACTAACTCTAATAAGAAAAAAATCCTTTTCCCACAATGTTAAATGTTTATGCACCTAAAACTAGAACTTCAGAACATGTGAAGCAAAAACTACAAAGAGAAATAGAGAGATACTTTTATCCAAAGATTTCATCACTCCCATTCTCAAAAAATTGATAGACCATATAAACAGAAAATCAGGAAGAGTATTAGAAGACTTGAACCAACGCTATTAACCTACTTGACCCAATTGACATTTACAGATCTAGATCTTAATGACAATTCTATTTTTAATTTTTTTGTGGCCTCGCACAATGGCTTAAACCTGTAATCCCAGCACTTTAGGAGACAGATGCAGAAGAATCACTAGAGCCCAACAACTAAAGACCACTCCGGGCAACATAGTGAGACTTGGTCTCTACAAAAATAAAAGAGTTAGCCCAGCATGGTGGTGGGCACCTTGTAGTTCAAGCTAGTGGGGAGGCTGAGGTGGGAAGATAGCTTGAGTCCAGGAGGTCAAAGCTGCAGTGAGCTGGGACTGCACCATTGCCCTCTAGCCTAGGCAACAAAGTGAACCCTGTCTCAATTTTTAATTTAGTTGGGAAACACCATATTGTTTTTCACAGTGCCATGTTACATTTAGGATGGATTTTCCTCAGCAAAAAGTAAAACTTTAGTAAAAAAGTGCTGTCAGGATATTGATAGGGGTTGTATTAAATCTATAGATCTTTTTGGATATTATTAGTGACAGCTTTTTTGACTAATGGCTTATTTAAAAGTGGGCTCCTTAGTTTCCAAACAAGGAGCGACTTTGTACACCTTTGAAAGTAACTGAGGTTTGACTTGTGGCTAAGCATACTGATAAATGCCACCAAAAAGACTGTGTATTCTGTCATTGTATAGAGTAGTCTATCTATATCAGATCAGGTTTGTTAATTGTGTTGCTCATATCTTCTGTATTCTTTCTGATTTGTTGGAGTTTCTTTGGAGGGAGGATGGTTGGTTTTGGTCTGTTTTCTATTAGTTATTGAAAGAGGTATGTTAAAATCTTCTTTGGTTGTGGAATTTGTTGTTTTCCTTTTAGTTTTGTATTTTTGCGACATGTTTTGAAGCTCTGTCATTGGATCTAGTACAGATCTGGAATTGTGATGTCTTCTATGTGGTTTAATACCTTTATTGTTATAAAATATTTTTCTTTATTTCTAGTTATATTCTTGTCTTAAAATCTACTTTGTTATTAGTATAGTGATACAAGCTTTCTTTTGGTTTGTATTGTATATTTTTCAGTTGTGTTACTTACAATCTCTGTTATATGTAAACAACACATGATTGAATTTATTTTTTATCTAAACCAACAAACATTGCTTTTTATTCTACCTACATTTAATGTAATTATTGATAAATATAGATTTTTATTATCTTGCTATTTATTTTCTCTAATCACTCATTTTTATGTTTTATTTTCTCTCCTTTTTGCCCCTTTTTGGATATGCCTATTTATTTGTTATGTAATTTTTGTCCTCCATACTTTTGTTAGTTATATATTCTCATACCGATTTCTTTTCTTGGTTCCCATACAAATTACAAGGTACATCCTTGACTTATTTTATAATCTAATAAAAATGATTTCTATCACTTTCCTATGATAGTAGAATCTTAGAACATTAATTCCACTTATACCTCCAAACACCTTTTGTGTCATTGTCTTGCATTTTAATTTATATATTTTAAACCCCTCAAATTATTTTGTATTGTCAATCAATATTCAGTTATTATTTTATGTTTACCCAAATATTTACCTTTTCTCTTGTTTTTTTTTCTTTCCTACAGTTAGATGCTTCCTTCAAGGACTATTTTTCTTCTGTCTGAATTATTTCTTTTAGTATCCTTTTTAATTTAGGATTCCTGACAACGAATTCTCTCAGTATTTGCATGAAAACTTACTTTTTTATCCTTTTTAATCTTGAAAAATGTTCAATTCTTCCGAAATGTTTTTTTTTGTTTGTTTGTTTGTTTTTTGAGTTGGAGTCTCACTCCGTTACCCAGACTGGAGTGCAGTAGCCGCTCCTGGCCACCGCAGCCTTGACCTGCTGGGCTCCGGCGATCCTTCCGCCTCAGCCTTCCGAGTAGCCGGAATTACAGGCGTGCGCTACCATGCCCGGCTAATTTTTTTTTGATTTATTGTAGAGATGAGGTCTCGCTGCCCAGGCGGGTCTCGAACCCCCGGGCTCAGGCCATCCACTCACCTCAGCCTCCCAAAGGCACGGGATTACAGGCTGAGTCACCGAGCCCGGCTCCGAAATGTTTTAAGACTAGTGTAGTGAACACCTGTTTGCACTTTACTTATATTTATCAATTAATATTTTCCCACATTTGCTTTATCTTCTTCTTCTTCTTCTTTTTTCTGGTGGATCCTTTTGAGAGTCAGTTTTAGAAATTGTGAAAGTTCCCTTAAATACTTCATTCAGCATGCATCTCCTAAGAATAAGGGTCACCTCCTACATGACCACAGTACAATTACCACACTCAATGTAGTTTATCATTGCTGTACATTGTCATCTATATTCATATTTCCCAGGTCTCTAATGTACTTGATAGCATTTTGTATTGTTTTGTTTTGTTTTTTTATTTGGGGCATACAAATAATTTTGGTCTAGGCTTTAAGTGTGCCCACTACCCTCAACTATGCACATTGTACTCATTGTACATATTGTTTCATTTTCATTCTCTGGGATCCAATTTAGAAACACACATTGCATTTAGTTGTAATATTTTCAAAGTCTCCTTTTATACAGAACTGTTTCTTAGCCTTATTTGAACATTCATGTCAGATGTTTTTGAAGAGCATAAGCCAGTTGTTTTGTAAAATATCCCTTAATTTGGAGATTTGTCTGTTAGTTTCATTATGATTAGATGCAGTTTAAACAGTTTTGGTAGGAGTATTACACAAATAATGCATTCTTATTGCAGTACATCAGGAGGCACATAATTTCATTTTATCATCTTTTCATTTTTTTCTTTTAGAATATTTTCAGTTTCAGTTGATATTTTCCCTTTAGTCCAAGAATTGTTTAATAGATTTTGAAAATTTTCTAGGGATAGAGACTTTTTCTTTTTCTCCTTTCTTTCTTTCGTTTTTTTTAGGGATGGGATCAAGGGATCCTTCTACCTCAGCCTCCCAATTAGTTGGTACCACCATGCATGACTTGATTTTTCATTGTTTTAAACATGGAAATCAGAGAATGCTATTTATTTATTTACGTTTTTGGGGGGTCTCACTCTGTCACCCAGACTGGAGTTCAATGGCACAATCACAGCTTCCTGCAGCCTTGACCTCTTAGGCTTAGGTAACCAACCCTTCTGCCTCAGCCTCCTGAGTAGCTGGAACTATAGCCACATGCCACCACATATGGCCGGTTTTCACATTTTTTTGTAGAGATGAGGTCTTGTCATGTTGCCTTGTCTGGTCGCTAACTTCTGGGCTCAAGTGATCCTCTGTCTTGGTCTCACAAAGTGCTGGGATTACAGGTGTGAGCAACCATGCCTTTCCTCAGTAATTTTCATTAAATGAAGTATAATCTAGTCTCCTTTGGGCACCTTGTCAATTAATTTTCATTTCTGACATCGGTTTTGTTTTCTGCATAGTATTTCTGGATTTGATCAGCTCTCATTTCACATCTTTTTTTTTTTTTTTGTCCATTGTATCTTGAGTTTTTGGATTTATGGTTTTATGTGACTTAAAAAATTCTGCAATTAGCTGGGCATGGTGGTGCATGCCTGTAGTCCTAGCTACTTGGAAGGCTGGACAAGGAGGATCACTTGAGCTCAGGAGTTTGAGTGTGCAATGAGCCAAGATTGTGCACAGCACTGTAGCCTTTGGTGACAGAGTAAGACCCTATCTTTAAAAAAAAAAAAAAAAAAAGCCAGGCACCGTGGCTCATGCCTGTAATCCCAGCACTTTGGCAATTGGAGGCGAGTGGATTGCCTGAGCCCAGGTGTTTCAGACCAGCCCAGGCAGCTTGGTGATACCTTGTCTCTACAATAATCAAAAAAATTAGCCAGGTGTAATAGTGCACACCTGTAGTTCCAAGCTGTTTGGAAAGCTGTAGTTCCAGCTACTTGGAAGCCTGAGCCCAGCAGGTCAAGGCTATGGTAGCAGTGAGCATGCCTCTGCACTTCAGCCTGGGTGACAGAGTAAGAAAGAAAGAAAGAAAGAGAGAGGGCTGGGGAGGGAGAGGAGGAGAGGGGGAGAGGAGGAGGGAGAGAGGGAGGGAGGGAGAGAAGGAGAGAGGGAGAGAGAAGAAAGTAAAAGAAAAAATTGCAAATACTAATTTAAAGATATTTAACTTAGGTTGGTGTATCGTGAAAGTTTTATTTTGCTTCATTGTTTTGGGGACAAATTTGCATTTGCTGAAATGTTCTAATTCTTATTTTTATGACCTTTTTATGGATTTGGTCTGCCATTTTGTGTTTATTTTCTGATTTTATTTTTCATAATTTTATTTACTCAGATGTATGAACATATGTTAATACATGGAAGTATTTGTGTATGGAAGTAGGTTTCTTATTTTAAGAGCACCTTCTTATGTTGATATAGTGAAATTCAGTTTTTTAAATCAATGGCACTCCTATTGGAAGGCAGGGTCAATGTATTTTCTGACTTGTACTTCGCTTTTGTTTTTCTAGGTTCCATGCCTTCTTCTTTTGATTTTTTCTTTACCTTCATCATCAGTTCTCAAAGGATGCCTTTTCCTTTCAGTTTACTCCTCAACCCCCAAAAGTCGTACCTTCTTAGAACTATCCCCTTGGATCCTGAACAGTTTTTCCTTTTAATTTCTTAGTAGTCAATGTTTGATGTCCCAGATCTTAGGACTGTTTTCAATATTTTCATAATCATATGGGATTTTCTCTTTTGTGGGCTTATTATATGTCTCCCAGTTTTGCTGAAGGCATGGGTTATGAGTGATTTTATTTGTTTATGTTGTTGATTTTTGTGGTTATTTGGAGTGTATGTGGAAAAATTCTGATCTAGGCTTTTGCCATTAATCTCTACAGCTCAGAAGTCATACCCTTCATTTTTGAAAAATATTTTTTGCTGGATATAGAGTTGCAGATTGACAAGACAATGACCTTAGGATAAAAGCAGATATAGGAACCAGCTCATTTTTTTCAAGATTCTTTCTTCTTAGCTCCTCTTAGTTTTCCTTGCTCAACTGGTATCCACTGAATTATCTGACTTTTCTTATAAGTGGGAACGTTGGTGTGTCATCAGATATTCTATCCCAGCCCGATGCCTGCTGGCTACTATTTTGTTTATGTTTAAGAGCTAAGACTTCTTATCCTTAGTTCTCAGTTTTCTCCCTAAGATCATGAATTTTTATGATAATTTTATCAAAACCTGCTGTGCCAGAGGGCCACAGTCTACCCCAATTTGCTAGGAAGATTCACAGGAATACAGTATATTATATATAGTTGTACTTATTGCTAGGATTTTTTACAGCAAAAAGATAAAAGCAAACTCAGCAAAGTGAAAAGGTTCATGGAGCCAGTTCAGAGAAAACCAGGCACAAACTTCTTAGAGTCCTCATTCAGTAGAGTGTCATAGGGCATGCTTAATTTTTCTGTCAATGAGTTGTGGAAACACATATGAAATGTCCATAGGGAAGCTCATGAGAGATTCTGTGCCTGGAGTTTTATGGGCCTGTTCATATAGACTCCCTATGCCTAGCATGTACATTTCAGATTTGCAGAAGGAAGGCAGGTGCTCAGTATAAACCATATTTTTGCACCAAAAGTTTAGGTACAACGAGCCACTCTGGCCATTTAGGTTCATGGAAACCTTCCTGAAGTGTAAGTTCCTGGAAGTCAGCTAAGGGCCAACCTTGCAAGCAAACCTTTTCAAGGATAGAAATTTGGGCCTATCTCTTTTATTTATTTATTTTTTTGTATGGCCTATTAACTCTTTGTCTGCATACCAACCTAATGAAAAACATATTCATCCTACTAGAAAAAACTGTTGAGGATTTAAAAATAGGTCAAACAACATCATACTAATATAATCAGTTCATTTTCTTCTCAGTAAAACTCAGAAATATCAATAGTGAGGAAAATAAATAAAATGAAATTTTTCTTTAACATTCTCAGAAAATTATAGTCAATAAAGGAAGATAGCAAAATTCTTAACAATTATAATCTTAAGATTTTATTCTTTTTGAACCTTTTTAAATTGAGGTAGTAAAAATGTCAGTATGCTATGGTAAGTAACACTTTCTTCTTTCATTAAGTTTTGTTAATGGGCAGAAAACATGACTATGTAAAGAAATTATATATTCACTCTTTTCTTTTAGCCTAAGAAAGCTGTCAAGGTAAAACCTCGCCCACCTATAGCTCCTCGACCTTCTAGTGGTTCCACAACAGCAGCTCGCCACAGACTATTAAGGGTTCTCCCGCACATCGGGCAATCTTGTTTACCGTCTTCTGGGAATGCATATCTACCTGAAACATCCAAGAATGCAGTTTCAAGTTTGGCAGCTCAGCCCTTTGCTGATAGACCCGTATCATCTATCACTAGTGAATTTCTAAAGGAAGATGGTAACTGGAATAATAACACACTGTCTCATTCCAATAGTGGCATCAAACTACCACCTCAGATACCCCATATGGAGTTTGAAAATGGCAAAGAGCTTGCTGATTCTGTTTTCCATCTTGGATCATCCTTGCCTAGACGGACAAAACACTTTTCAGGAAGCCTGACATCTAATAGTGAGGATGACACTGTCTTATTTCCAACTCAGAACAGTTTGTAACTGAAGAATCACTTCTACCTGAAGTGGGTTCATTTGCTTTATTTACAGAAGTAAATGCTGATGAACAACACAGTGGCTTAGAAGGTACACGGAAGGTAAATCCAGAGTTCTTACTTCCTAATGGTGATAAAGGGTTGGAAGCTACAGAGCAGCATCTTAAACGTGTTACAAAAATGTTGAATGGTGAATCAGTAGAGACTGCAGTTCTTAACCCTCGTGAATTAAGTCCTCACAAGAATAGACTCTTGTCACCTCTTTGGTTTTCTGCACCAATATCACTACATAATTCTCTGGTGAAACAACAGAGACAGTCCAAATGTTTTGAGTCTGGGAACCTCGAATCTTCTGCTTCACAAAATGTGCTCCGGTCATTGGATTTTCGAAACATAACTGATTCTTCTTTCTCTAGGACTCCTCGCTTTCAAGGTGTTAAAGTTGATTCACCTGGGAAAAGATCTGATATTATTTCCAAAGTTGAGGCTAGGGATATCACAGAAATGGCTAACAAGGCTTCCAGAGAGCCTGTTGGTTGTGTAAATAGTATTGGTTTTCTTGCTTCACTGGCCCGGAACACAAACAGAGATAGTTTACAGAGAACTCGTGGAGCAGGCAGGCTTCGGACCCCTGGAATTGGGCTGTCTACAAACCACCAGCATTTTCAGGAAGAAAGTCTTAGGAAAAGTTCTCCCCGGGTAGAACCTACAGAATTTTTTCTAGTAAGTATTTTCCTTTCAACATAATCTGCTACAAAATAAGCCTGCAGTAGGGTTATTTTCATACATTTCTCTGAAAATATTTATCTAGCTTGTAGAAAATCTTTTTGATGGTTGGATTTTAAATAATGTCTTAGACCTGAATTGAGAAATATAATTTGAAAATAAGTTCATATAAACAGTTTGTCATATATATATATAATTATTATTACATATGTATACCTTATTTTTTAAGAAATGGGATTTTGCTTTGTTGCCCAGGCTGACCTCAAACTTCTGTGCTCAAGCAGTCCTCCTGCCTCAGCCTCCTGAGAAGCTGAGACTATAGGCATTTGCCACCATGCAAAGCAGTATTATTTTTATTTCACTTTTTTGGTTTTTTTTTTTTTTTTTTTAGAGACAGAATCTCACTCTGTTGCCTAGGCTGGAGTACAGTGGCATGATCATAACTTACTGTAACCTTGAACTCTTGGCCTCAAACAGTCCTCATGACTTAGTCTCCTGAGTAGCTAGGGCTATAGGGATGCATGCACTACTACGTCCAGCTAATTTTTTAAATTTTTGGTAGAGATGGGGTTGCTTAGTGTTGTCTCAGGCTGATCTCAGACTCCTGGCCTTAAGCACTTCTTCCACCTCAGTTTCCCAAAATGCTGAGATTGTAGGTATGAGCTATTGTGCCTAGTCTTATATTTTTAAATGCTAAATATTGTAAATGTTTTTTCCAGGTCAGAATTATATTTGAGTCATCAAATTTTACTCTCTTAAAGATGAAATAATAAGTACAATGTTGCTAGTTGTGAGAATAAACTTCCAAGTTAATTTTATTAAGCAAAAATTAGATTAAATAATTAAAAATGAAAGTTCAACCAGTAGCTTAGGAATAAAATACAAGCATGTCATGTTTTGTGATCACTTCTATTTTCTATTGACTCACCTCTGTAGATGTTTTGTGTTTTAATTTTAGTCTGCTCGTGGTATTGGAATGCATGGAAATAATGCATCAGCAGGGAAAAGAGTAGGTAAGATACAGATATATTGAAAACAATATAAGCCTAATAATCACATCATTATGCATGTTGAATTTTCAAAGAGAAATGGAGAGAACATTCTCTATGGTCTATACAAAGTAAACTTTCTAAATGTTTTTCTAATTAGGAAAATGACTGTAAGAACTGATTTATTTTGGACATGTCTGAAGAATAAAACAAAAATTGAAATAGAAATATTTTGTCTTGGGAGAGGTATGATCTGTGTCGAAAACCAAGATTACTGACAAATGACTATGTAGTTCCCAACCTCCTCAGTCACTGGTCACTCTAGAGCCATGTGGGTTTTGAGGAATGACCCTAGAAAGGTGTTTTTTAGCATCATGGTCCAATATCAAGAAGGGTATGGTTATAATGAACTGATCATTTCTGGATAAAAGAAAGGGACAATCTCTAGTACCTGTACTTTCCAAAGTATAGTAGCAGAAGTGAATATAACGTTAACACTTCCTTCTACCAGTATAGTAACACTTGAAGGATACACTGGCCAGTTATTATTTTCAAGGAGGAGGGAAACCATCTTTTTTAATGTTTAATACCCAGACCAAGGATGGGAAACTCACTATCAAAGATGTGCCACCTTTGTAGCCCCAAGATTTTAAATGATACTTTATATATTATGGTTGTCATGTGAGCTTTATGATTTTTTAAAGAGAAACTTTATAGAGTTTTTCATTCCTACATAAGACTCAAGTTTATAAAGTCTTAATCTATCCCCTTATTTTTTCAAAATTTTTATTGTGATAAAATAGACATAACATAAAATTTACCATCTTAATCATTTTTAAGTGTACAATTCAGTGACTTCAAGTACATTCACATTGTTGGACATGCATCACCAACATCTTTCTCCAGAAGGCTTTTCATCTTGCAAAGCTGAAATGCTGGGCTCATTAAAAACTAGCTCGTACTCCCCCCTTCCCCCAGCCCTTGGTAACCACCCTTCTCCTTTCTGACTTTATGATTCTTAGATATTCTAAGTACCTCATATAAATGGAATCATACAGTATTTGTCTTTTTATAATTAGTTTTCTGTACTTATCAGAATGTTCTCAAGGTTTATCTGTGACATTTCTTCCTTTTTGTGGCTTGTACTCCATGGTGTGTGTATGCCACATTTTGCTTATTCATTCATCTGTTGTGTTGCGTCCATGTTTTAGATATTGTGAAGAATGCTGCTATGAACATGGATGTATAAATATCTTTTCAAGACCCTGCTTTTAATTCTTTTGAGTATATACCCAGAAGTGAAATTACTGGACCATATGGTATTTCTGTTTTTAATTTTTTAAGGAAACTTCATTTTTTTTCCACAGTTGCTATGCCATGTTACATTTCTACCAACATTGTACAAGGATTCTGATTTCTCCACATCCTTGTAAACACTTGTTATTTTCTGGGTTTTTTTTGCTAGTAGCCATCCTAATGAGTATAAAGTAATATGTCGTTGTGGTTTTGATTTGCATTTCTTTGATGATTAGTGATTCCCTAATTAGTGAAGTTGATTCCTAATGAGTAATTTCATGTACTATTTGGCCATATCTTCTTTGGAGAAATGTCTATTCATGTTCTTTAACCATTTTTTAATCAGGTTGGATTTCTTGGTTGTTGTATTTTAGGGGTTGTTCACATATTCTGGATATTAATCCCTTATCATATAAGTGCTTTGCAAAATTTTCTCCCATTCTGTGAATTACTTGTTTACTCTTTTGATAGTATATTTTGATGCACAGAAGTTTTTAATTTGCATGAAGTCCAATTTGTCTGTTTTCCTCTATTACCTGTACCTTTGTTGTCATAGCTAAGAAATCACTGCCAAAGCTAATGCCATGAAGCTTTTTCCCTGTTTTCTTCTAGAAATTTTCTCGTTTTAGGTATAATGCTTAGGTCTTTGATCTATTTTGAGTTCATTTTGTACATGTTGAAAAGTAAGGGTCCAACTTCATTCTTTTGCATTGGACATCCCATTTTCCCAGTATCTTTTGTTGAAAAACTATCCTTTCTATTGAATGGCCTTGGCACTCTTGTTGAAAGTCATTTGACCATATATGTGAGAGTTTGTTTCTGGGCTCTGTATTCCATTGATCTATGTGTCTGTCTTGTGCCAGTACCACATTGTTTTGATTAATGTAATTTATCTACTTACAATGCTATAGTTGTTTTTCCTTGACATATGCTCAGGTCTGTCCTGTTCTAACTCACAGCTAATCCTCTTGGAAATTTTCATTGCGCCCATCTCTACTTGCTCAGCTCTAGTACAGGCTCCAGTGCTTCTAGTGCTTCTTCACCTCTGTTCTCACTGCTGAAACTGCTATCAATGAAGTCACTGAACATTGTCATCATTTTAAATTCAATAGATGCCTCTGTATCTTTATCTTACTTGATTTTTGTGGTGGCCCTCATTCTTTAGTTTTGTTTTCTCCCTCTCTCCCTCCTTCCCTCCCTCCCTCCCTCCCTTCCTTCCTTTCTTCCTTCCTCCCTCCCTCCTTCCCTCCTCACGCTTCCTTCTTTCCTTTCTTTCATGTTATTTCTTCCTTCCTTTCTTTTTTCCTTTCTTTCATGTTCTTCCTTCCTTCCTTTCTTTCTTTTTCTCTGATAATAACTCACTGGATCCTTGAACTCATGGGTTCAAGCAATCCTCCTGCCTCAGCCTCCTGAGTAGCTAAGATTACAGGCATATGCCATCATGCCTGGCTAATTTTTAAAATTTTTTTTAGAAACAGGGTTTTGCTATGTTGCACAGGCTAGTCTCAAACTCCTGGCCTCAAGCAATCCTTCTGCCTGATGAGATTACAGGCTCTAGCCACCACACCTTTTTTGTTATACACTTTCATTTTGGTTTTCTTTTTTCCTCCTCTTTTTAAATTTCTGTTTTCTTCTTTATCAGCTCTTTGCTTCTCCCCAGATATACACTCTTTTTGTTTGATTTAATTTGGGTTCAAGGCATCAGGTAGCTACCTACAATGATGATTCCCCAAAGTAGAACTATGTAATGTGATGCCATTTCCTCTCACAGTAATAACTATCATTCTGAATTACCTAAAAGAGTCTTTGTAAGTTTTATTTAATTGACTTACTAGATTACTTTATTGGTCCTCTTTTCACTATAGGGTCCCCCTTGGAAACTTTATTCTCATCGTTTTAGCTATTGTTTTTAGGCAGATAAATACCAGCCTTGCATCTGGAACACTAATTTTTTACTCTTTGACTGCCTTTCTGTTGGGTTAGTTTTTATGGATCACTGTGTTAGATAAAATATTAGACTAGGAAATGCCCAACAAGTGAAACTCTATCTTTCATCTTACTCTGAAAGCAGCTCTTCACATCAAGTTCATTTTGTGGAAATTTTCTTTATTCATGTATTCGATATACATCTGAGAGAAGGCTTCAACAGAAGAGTTTATGATGATGTTTTATAGGATAAGCGAAATTTTACTAGGTTGACAAAATGGAGTGTTTTAAAAGAAGAGATTGCAAATGTGAATGGGACATCATTCAGGGTAGGTATGATGTGGTAAATAACAGGAAGTGATTCTGGAAAATTAGAAAGGTATTACATTGGACATAAGACCTTGAATGCCAGTCCAAGGAATTTGAATTTTTCCTGTTGATAGTAGGAAACTAATATATTAGTGGTGGTTCCTAGCATGGAGTGGGTGACTAATAAATCATTTTCTCAGAATGGGTAGAAAGATATATGGAAGTCATTCCCATAAGAGATGCTGCAGTCATTTTTTGTGCCTCCTCATTTCTGTTACTAATGTGCTCTCTGTCTCTGCACATTCACAAGAGTTCTTCAATTAAAAAAAAAAGTTTGGAAAACATTGAGTTAAGCATCTCTAAAGGAAATTTTTAAAAAGTGTAACTGCACTGAGCTAAATTATTATCAACAGGTTCTTCTACTACTGTTTAAGAAAGAATATCTTAAGCCTGAATTTCAAAGATAGTTTCAAGTAGATGAACTTCCATTGGATATGCTGTAATATATGCCTTCATTCTGTGTCCTGTGCAAGTGCTTATCTTTTTTTTTTTATAAATATTTTAAGACGTGGAATTTTGTGAAATGTTCTTGGTACCTCTAAATGTACTTGAGAAAGAAAATTCTTATTAACAAAGTTGGTACCTAGGCACCATTGGGAATCATTCAATTAGTTGTTTCAAATTTTGTTTCCAGTTTTGTGCAAGATCTGGCAGTGTATTTTAGACTGATAATAAACTTAATTTTCATGGGCTTGAATACTGAGCATCTGATAAGGGTTGTGACAAAAGACACAGTACCAATTAATTGTAAATCCAAATTTGAACCACTGAAGGATTTTCAGAGACTTTTAACTGCTGAATAAACATTTAGCTCAACTCTCCCAAACCTTTTTCAGTAGTGAAGAATAGGTGCCAGTACCATTGACCCTGCCATTTCTTCCCTATTCTTTCCACTTGTTCTTGCTTTCTTTCTTTTGCCTCTCACTTCTTGGCCTTTAGTGCCACCAAGCACTTGTGTATCATACTATTATTTTGACAACTATGTACAGTAAATTTGAGCCTCCCTGCTTATGCCTGGGGTTTGTTGGCATTTTGGTCAGTTCTAAGAGAAAATTCACTTAATAACTAAAGAAATTGATGTACTTCTTTCTTGTATAATAACAGATGTGCTCTCTTTTAAAAAAAAATCAAGTTGTTATAGTACAGAATTTAGTAAATATTTTTTTGAAAGCTGGTAGTACTGTGAAATTGAACTCTATACTATAGACTAAATAACATGACATTTTATATAATTATATATCATATTTAAAACTTTCAGAGTGCTTTTTACATATGTGAACTGATTTGGAACTTAAATCACTTAGTAACCTAGGGAGAAAAATAAATGATATTATGTCTCTTTTTTTTCTTTTTCTTTTTTTTTTTGAGTTGGGGTCTCACTCTTGCTCAGATGGACTACAGTAGCATGATTACAGCTCACTGTAACCTTGACCTCCTGGACTTAGACTATACTTTTGTCTCAGCTGGAACTACCAATGTGCACCATCTACCTGACTAATTTTCTGATTTTTTTTTTTTTTTTGTAGAGATGAAGTCTTGCTATGTTGCCTAGGCTGCTCTTGAACTCCTGGGCTCAAGAGATCCTCTCACCTTGACCTCCCAAAGTGCTGGGATTACAGGCATGAGCCACGATGCCTGGCCTAAATATGATTTTGAACCAGACAGTTTTCTTGATTCTCTGTCAAAGTTTGGTATATCTTATAAATACTGTTATTAGAAATCATCAGAAAAGTGGTGTGTATAAAAAGTCCTAAAAATGTAACTCAGTAGAAACCTATCACATTTAAAATAAAATTAAAAAAGCACCTCTATTGCAACTTCACTTGTAGGTTTTGTAAATAATTTTATTTTTTTATTTTAGAGTTGTGGGGTAAATGTGAGGATTTACTAAATAAGTAAATTTTATACTGGTCAGGTTTGGTCTTCTGTCGAACTCTCTCTCCCCCTGATGGTGAACTTTCTACCCAGTGTGTGACTGTGTGCCCCTTATCTCTCCACCCCTCCCATCTTTAGCAGTGTCCAGCATCTGTTACCTTCACCTTTGTGCTTATTGTCCAGTAATCAGGGCCTGCTTGTGAGCCAGAACATGTGGTATTTGATTTTTTGTTTTGTGATAGTTCACTTAGAATGATGATCTCCTGCTGCATCCATGTTGCTGCAAAGGACATGATTTTGTTCTTCTTTATGGCTGTTTAGTATTCCATTGTGTATATGTACTACATTTTCTTTTTCCAGTCTACTTTTGATGGACATCTGGTTTGGTTCCATGTTTTTGCATTTGTGAATAATGCTGCAGTGACTATATAGGTGCATGGTCTTTTTATGTTGCTATGGGTATATTCCCAGATGTGAGATTGTTGCTTCCTATGGTAGCTCAATTTTTAGTTCTCAATTTTTAGAGAAAATGCCACACTGCTTTCCACAAAGGTTGAACTAGCTTACATTCCCACCAGTAGTGTAGAAGCATTCCCTTTTCTCCACAATTTAACCAACATCTGTTCTTTTTTAACTTTTTAATGATAGACGTCCTTACTGGTGTTAGATGATATCTCATTTTAATTTTGATCTGCATTTCCCTGATGATTAGTCAGGCTGAGCATTTTTTCATATGCTGATTGGCTTCTTAAATGTCTTTCTTGAGAAATGTCTGTTCTTGTCCTTTGCCCACTTTTTAATTATTTTTTTTTTCTGTCAGTTTGTGTTTCTTATAGATCTTGGACATTAGGACTTTGTCAGATGCATAGCATTCAAATTTTTTTCCCCATTTTGTGGATTGTCCTTTTACTCTTTTGACTATGTATTATGCTGTGCAAAAACGTTGATTAATTTGGTAAAGTCGCACCTGTCAATTTCAGTGTTTGCTGCATTTGCCTTTGAGGACTTGTCCATGAATTCCTTGCCTACTCCAATGTTCAGGAGGGTGCCCTAAGTTTTCTTCTAAGATTCTTGTAGTTTGAGATTTCACAATTAAACCCTTTATCCATTTTCAATTAATTTTTGTATATAGTGATAGGTAGGGGTCCAGTTTCACTCTTTTGCATGTGGCTAGCCTGTTTTCCTAGTACCATTTGCTAAATATGGTATCCTTTCCCAGTGTTTTTTTGTTGGCTTTGTTGGCTGAAGGTTCATGGGTTTATTTCCAGATTCTCTGTCCTGTTCTATTAGTCTGTGTATCTATTCTTGCACCAGTGCCATGCTGTCTTGGTAACTATAGTCTTGTAGTAGAGTTTAATGTCTGGAAGTGTGATTTTTTTTGGTGAGGATTACTTTAGCTATTCAGGCTCTTTTTGTTTCCATATGAATTTTTGTATTGTCTTTTTTAGGTTTGTAAAAAATGATGCTGGAGATTTGATAGGAATTGTGTTGAATCTGTAGATTGTCTTGGTGATTTCCCACATTTCCCACATCCACAGGTGCTCTCTGTTTCAGATGTGACTGGTGTGGGGAGAAGACTTCCACTATTTTTTTATTTTTATAGAGATGGAATCTTGCTATGTTACCAAACTGGTCTTGAACTCCTGGCCTCAAGTGATCCTCCTGCCTTGTCCTCTTTAAGTGTTGGGATTACAGGCATGAGCCACTGCTCCTGACTAAATTATTTTAGATTTTAAAATAGCACAGATTAATTTTTATGGCACATTTGCTTTGCTAGGGATGCATTTTGTGTTTTGCTTAATAATATTTCACATTTAGGATTTTATGCCTGTGTTAATCAAGGTGTCCTTTCTCTAAACAGGAGAATGTACTAATCACCTGCCACCTGTGAAAGGTCCTATTCCAACAAAGAAGAAAACAACAAATCATTGTTTTCTTTGTGGAAAGAAAACAGGACTGGCTACTAGCTACGAATGCAGGCAGGTTGGCCATCTGAAGAAGCTGAGATGCCTTCTCTGTGGTGACCCAGCTTGGGGATTATGCAAAATAAAAACATAATTTAAATTGGGCACATATAGCCATCATTAAGATGATAATCAAGTAGCAACTTCTTATTGGCTGAAATAAAGAGCAAATAGATAGCTCATGGGTTTCTAACAGGTAAAAACGGAGCCTCCCTGCCCTTTAAATTAGGAGATTTAAACCAAATGAGGAGTGTACCTTCTTCATCTTATGATAAACTTGTTGTTGTTTTTTCTTTTTAACCTTGCCTTGGAAGAACCCTTCCCCCAAGATTCTAATTTAAATTGAACAAAAAATGAATAAATTTAATTTGCTATGAATTTTAACAATTATATGGTACACTTTTATATTAAAATAGATGAATGAGATCTATTCAAAAATTATGAATTTTTTCTTCCTATAATTATTTCTTTTATTAGCATTGATTAATATCCTCCAAGGGTGGTGTATGCTCTTAGGTTGAAACCAGGCATTGAAAAGAACTGCCCTTTTAAAAAAATTTTTATTTATTTATTTTTTATTTTTTTTGAGTTGGAGTCTCCCTCTGTTGCCCAGACTGGAGTGCAGTGGCCACTCCTGGCCACCGCAGCCTCGACCTGCTGGGCTCCGGTGATCTTCCGACTCGGCCTTCCAAGTAGCTGGAACTACAGGCGCGCGCTACCATGCCTGGCTAATTTTTGATTTATTGTAGAGATGAGGTCTTGCCAAGTTGCCCAGGGGGGTCTCGAACCCACGGGCTTAGGCAATCCACTTACCTCAGCCTCCCAAAGCGCGGGATTACAGGCTGAGCCACTGAGCCCAGCGGACTGCCACTTTTTAGAGTGAATTCTGTTCAAATGAAAACAGTTTATCTTGTTGCTAGAAATCGTTTTTAAAAATCCTTTCATGGCATAGTTAGATTTTACATAATTTTCTCATGAGATGGAATTTTTCAGCAATTCAAAGTTCTTTCGGGTTTACTAGGTACAAAAGAAATTGTGGACATATTTACTCATAAAGTTATATGCCCTACTTCCTGTTTCATTCCATGCTGTGGATTCTTTATTATCAACTGTCATATTCATAGAGAATTAACTTGTTTTTTGGGCAGGGTGTTTGTGCTTATTTATGAGTGGTATGGAAATGTCAGTGGTGAAATTGTTAAAGAGAACCAAAGGGCTCCTGTTGAACTATCTAAAGTCAAGCTCCTATCTACCAAGGAGATGAGCCTTTCCTAGAAATGTGACTATTCATGTAAACTTTTTTTGTGCTTTAGATGTGGAAACAACTTCTGTGCATCTCATCGCTATGGAGAAACTCACGGCTGCACCTATGATTACAAGAGTACAGGGAGGAGATACTTGCAGGAGACAAATCCTGTGATTAATGCACCAAAACTTCCAAAAATCTAACTCTTTCTCTGCACCTTACTGTTCTGCCTGAGGAATCGTATTATAATGACAGAAGAAATATCATTTAGACTGCATTATCTTTGTTCGACTCCAAAAGACTTGCCAAATTAACAAAAGCATAGATTGCATACTGTTAGAGAATGAGATTGCTACTGTATTTGACATCTTTATTCTTTGGTGAATCAAAAGTTTTAAAAGTAGTTTAAAAAACTTTACACTACAATGATTTAGCTTTGTTATTGCATGGCTTGTGTTAAGTGTTTTATGTTGGATATTGAGATTTTGTGACACAAATCTTCAAAAGATGTATTTTAGGGAGTTACTATTGAGTGTGTAACCAGGCTTCCACATGTGCAGAAGTGAATAGTCATGTGATGGCTCTGCTCAGATTGAGCATGGTTTTTTCTCTTTTCTTTTTTTCCTTTTTTTTTTGCCAAGGTGGAATGGCTGGAGATTTTTTAAAAAAATCCCTTGTGTGAAAGTTTATTGGATTTACTAGCAAGCTCCTTTTAATTTCAAGCTACTTTTTATAAAAAAAGAACATTTGGTTTTCCAGTTTTTAACAAATATATATTTTGGTTTTTAACACATATATATTACTTCCACATTCAGATTGGGATTCAGATATGTACCCATTCTATAAAACACATCATGTTAATCATAGCATTTTCTTAAAATACTACTTTTTGGATGGTAGTTTTAAAATAGACGTCTCACTTGCCATTAAATACAAAAACTAACTTCATCTTTTAAACATGGCTATATTTAAAACAAAAATCTCACAGCTTGGTTCATTAGCCTTTTCTGTTGAGTACTACTACCAGGAGAAATTAAAATAAATATTCAATTTTATTATGAGTTTGATTATTTGATTATTTACAATAATTCTTTTATAAAACCATTTAATTCAGGTAATCAATAACTTATTCCATTTAGAAAAAATTGGCTATCAATATAAAAGTATGTTTTCAGGATATAATTATTACCGACAGTAAGCTTAGCTGCTCATTGCTTTTAAACTAAAATAAATAAGCACAAGATATAGTGAAGGGAAGGTGATTTTATTCTAAGAGTTGGCAGATGAGGAAATGGCCAGGCTCAGACCTCAAAAAAATCATTTCAGAGTTTTAGACTGAGGATAAGGGTTTAAGAAGAGAGGCTTGGTATGGGAAACAAGCTGGAGTGATAATGGGTGTCTATTGATGTGACTTGTTCGGATGACTATCTCAAGTAACTTTCCATCTGGGAGTTTGGTGTCATCTTGGCTGTGGCCAGGTGGTGAATCAATCATTCATGAATCCTCTCAGGTGGGAGGGCTTTATAATTAAGGCTGTGGCCCAGTTTGTTCTAAGATTAGCCTCCAGAATTCTTGGGGGGCCTAGTTATAGATGAACTGTCTCTAAGGTCTCCCTAATCAGGGAGAATTTCACAGCCATGTCGTTATGTCTGGCTAAGATTAGCACTTGGGATTTCTAAGAAAGCATGGAGTTAGATAAGCATCGCAGTGTGAAGAAGTCCCTAGAGGGAGAATGAGAGAAAGGGGAAAACATGTTTAAAGTACAGTTTGTTTTTGCTTTTGTTTTTGAGTTGAAGTCTCACTCCATTGCCCAGGCTGGAGTGCAGTGGCACTCTCACAGCCACCCCAGCATCGACCTGCTGGGCTCCTGTGAGCCTTCCACCTCAGCCCTCCAAGTAGCTGGAACTACAGGCGCGCGCTACCACGCCCAGCTAATTTTTTGATTTATTGTAGAGATGAGGTCTCGCCAAGTTGCCCCGACTGGTCTCGAACCTTCAGGCTCTGGCAATCCATCCGCCTTAGCCTCCCAAAGTGCTGGGATTACAGGCTGAGCCACCGATCCCGGCCTAAAGTACAGTTTTAAAGTTAGAACAAAAGAAGAGTTTTAGAATATATTTTGTTCGTGACCCGCCTGGGCAGCGAGACCTCATCTCTACAATAAATCAAAAAATCAGCTGGGCGTGGTAGCGCATGCCTGTAATTCCGGGCTACTTGGAAGGCTGAGGCAGGAGGATTGCTGGAGCCCAGCAGGCGAGGCTGCGGGGGCCGGGAGCGGCCACTGCACTCCAGTCTGAGCAACAGAGTGAGACTCCAACTCAAAAAAAAAAGAAAATATTTTAAGGCTAAAATCAAAATCTTGGTTCCCCAGTATACTATTCAGGCTTTGGGAAGGCTACTTGCTTTATAGAGACTCAGTTGAGGCTGATGCTAAATCCTGATAAACAGCTGGCAGAAAACCCAAGTAGACTCTGCTTCTCTGGACTTTGCTGGGGTACCAGAAGGCTAATTTAGGTGCTGTATAGGACTTCTTCCTCCACTCAAGGTTGAGTGAACTGGAGAGCTCACTTCTCTTGCTTCCTGTAAGAGATTAAATGTTGATGGAGAAGGATGCCTTCAGGGAAAGAGGGAAATACATTTATAAGAGGAAATTGCTACAAATTAGTGGGGGAGCCATAAATTAGGGGTTGAAGGCACACTTTTTAAAGAGGGGTGGATATCGATGGATGAAAGATTTTCATCTGTGTTAATAAGTAATTCAATTCTTCCTCCCTTATCAAGAAAATATGTGCTTTAGACATTTAAAATATAAGAACTCTATTACATGGACCAGAGCATATTTATTCTATGAATAAACAAGATTGCTTAGGGTATACTTGATATATCCTTAGTGTACTATGCTTTTTTTTTTTTGAGTCAGGGTCTCACCCAGGCTGGAGTGCAGTGGCATGATTACGATGATCACAGCTCACAGCAGCCTCGACCTCCTGGGCTCAGACAATCCCTCCACCATGCCCGACTAATTTTTTGATTTTTTTGTAGAGACAAGGTTTTGCTATGTTGGCCAGGCTGGTCTCAAACTTCTGGGCTCAAGCAATCTGGCTGCCTCAGCTTCCCAAAGTGCTGGAATTACAGGCATGAGCCACCGTACCTGGCTGTACTATGCTTTTTAAACAAGACTATAAGTAGAATTAAGTCTTGTTTTAAGTTTTACCGAATATTTTGGTCAAAGTTGAATATTTTTACTAGTTTCTAAGTCACTGAGAGATGAACCATTTTAATTCAACAAGTTATATCATTACTGAGGGTCATTTCTTAATGCTTTAAATTTTTACACAGATATAGTCCAAATAATGAAGACCTTACATCAGTCTTTGCATTCTCCATAATTATTAGAGTGGCTTGCATGTAGACACTGGTTAAACATTAGTTGAATAAATTAATTGTTGTATTTGACAACTTAGCCATTTTTTTTTTTTTTGAGTTGATGTCTCACTCTGTTAGCTGGAGTGCAGTGGCACTCTCACAGCCACCCCAGCATTGACCTGCTGGACTCCGGAGATCCTTCCGCTTCAGTCTTCTAAGTAGCCGGAACTACAGGTGTGTGCTATCACACCCGGCTAATTTTTTATTTATTGTAGAGACGAGGTCTTGTCAAGTTGTCCAGGCTAGTCTCGAACCCTCAGGCTCAGACAATCCACTCACCTCGGCTTCCCAAAGTGTTGGGATTGCAGGCTGAGCTACTGAGATGGCCAGCCATGATTTTTTTAAAAAGGTAATTGTTTTATTTAGCTAAACTCATTTTATATGACAAAGTTCAATATCTGAATTTCTCAACTGTAAGCATTTGATTTTAACAGCACTAGAAGTTTAAAAATGTTTAAGGTGGTCATTGCCTTGCTAGACTCTGGTGTGGCTATGTGCTCTTTGAGCTATGGCTGTTGCCATGCTTCCTGGCTTTGGTCCCCTCCCCCAGCGTGGGGAGGTGAATCTTCTCTGTCTCTCCTCTTTCTTTCTCTTACTTACTTTTAAATAAATAAACTATATTTTTAATCTATAAAAATGTCTAAGCTGTGTGAAATATTTTAAAGGTTATATTTAGTGTGATTTAATTATTTTAACATGGAAAATTCAAATACTCATATTTTAAAATTTTATAAGTGGTATAACTTGTGGAAAGATTTAATTATAAAAGAAGACAGAAGCTAGGCATGGTGGCTCACATCTGTAATCCCAGCACTTTGGGAGGCAGTAGCGAGAGGATTGCCTGAGCCTAAGGGTTCAAGACCAGCCTGGGCAACTTGATGAGACCTCGTCCCTACAATAAATTTAAAAATTAGCTGGGCATGGTGGCACACACCTGTAGTTTCAGCTACTTGGAAGACTGAGGTGGAAGGATTGTCTGAACCCAACAGGTCGAGGCTGTGGTAGCCATGAGCATGCCCCTGTACTCCAACCTGGGTGACAGAGTAAGACTCTAACTCAAAAAAAAAAAAAAAAAAAAAATGGGGGGGAGGAGGATGGGATTAACAGTAGCAAATATCTGTCTGGGGATGGGAAAACACCTCTTATCAACAGGGTGCCTGAATGAAACATAATTGTACACCTAACCCTTAACTGTACCCCACAAAACCATAATAAAAAATATTGATTAAGAAAAAAAAGAAAGGGATTTATTTTCTCTTATATGTTTAATGTAGTTTAAACCATCATGATATATAACCAAATCTAGTGGTATTTTTTCAAAATGTGACCCCCATACCAGTCTTGGAACATGAGCTGTTACATGGATTAATATTTTTAATACATATATATAATTATGAGAAAATATTACATGTTTTTAAATATTATCAGATTAATATAACTATATAAACTTTAAGTTGAAAATAAAGGCTGGATACAGTGGCTCATGTCTGTAATCCCAGCACTTTGGAAGGCCAAGGCAGGAGGATCATTTAAGGCCAGGGATTCGAGAGCAGGCCTGAGCAACATAGTGAGACCCTGTCTATATTTTTAAAAAAGAAAGTAAAATAAATTAATGCAAGCTGAAAATGTTGATTGCAAATTGACAAGCAAGGATATATACAGCAAAAATCACAAAAATTGAATGAATGAAATATAGAAAATAAAGATGTGATGTTTTAACTTTTCTTTGAAAATTAAGTTAAACTTTTAAAATGGCTGATAAAAGTAATATATACGCTTTTAGAAAAACTATGTAAGAGTAAAGAATGAAAAGTAAACATTTTATTATAGACTCCCTCTAATGTCTTCAAATAATCGATTTTAGTTTTTCTGGTAGTTGCCATCATAACACCAGCCAGTGTATTTTAGACATTATTTTGATACTCCATTATTACAGGTGAGGAATGTAGCTTAACAATAACACGTTACTTCAGCACTTCCCAGTTTTTGTTAGCATATTGGTCTGTGTAAGCTGCCATATCAAAATACCACAAACTACAGAAATTTGTTTTTTCACAGTTCTAGAGGTTGGACTTTCAGACCTTTAAAGGTCCAGTGTGATCATTTTCTTGTGAGGGTTCTCTTCCTGGCTTGCAGACAGCTGCCTTCTTGCTATGTCTTCATGGGCTTTCCTTAGTGTGTGCACACAGAGGTGAGAGTGGGAAGAGAGCTCAAGTACTCGGGTGTTTCTTCTTGTAAGAACACTGATCCTAGGGCCCTGCCCTTATGGCCTCATTTAATCTTAATTACTGTTTTACTCCAATTACAGCAACACTGTGGTTTAGTTCTTCAGCATATGAATTTGGGAGGGATGCATTCAGGAGGGACACATTCATTCAGATTGTATCATTCTGCTCCTGGCCCCCCAAAATTCATGTTCTCCTTGCATGCAAATATATTCCATTCCATCCAAACAGCTCCAAAAAACTATGCTATAGTTTATTTTGCTTTTTAATTCCTTTTCTTTTGGTATAGCTCATGTTTTTCTTTTTTTAATTGCTTTTCTTTTTTATTAATGTCATAATAAACATCTGTACCTTATCAGATTAAGGCTGAACAATTTCTTAATCATATAGTTTGTATTTTGGGAATTATTATTATTTTTTTGAGTTGGAGTCTCACTGTGTTGCCCAGGCTGGAGTGCAGTGGCATGCTTATGGCTATCCCTGCGTTGACCTTCTGGGCTCTGGCTATCCTTCTGCCTCAGCCTTCCAAGTAGCTGGAACTACAGGCACATTCTACCATGCCCGGCTAATTTGAACCCTTGTTCAGGCAATCCCCTCACCTCAGTCTCCCAAAATGCTGGGATTACAGGCTTGAGCGACCGCACCCAGCCGGGAATTATTCTTGAAGACATTCTTCACATAATCATTTGACTTCTGTTATAATTTAGTTTGAAATACTTTCAAATGTACAGAAAATTTGTAAATACAGAAAAAGAACTTCCATTGTTCTTTCCGTATCTCCAGCTATTAATATTTGATATTTGCACTCTCTTTCCCAGTCTTTTTCGGAACCATTTGAGAGTAAGATGCAGACATGATACCCATCCAGTTTGTATGTATTTCCAGTATGTATTTTCCCCAAACGAGGACACACTCCCACCTAACTTCTATCCAACCCACCAAAAAAGGAAATCAATGTCCACTGATAGAATATTACCATCCAGTCTACAGAACCCGTTCAAATTTCACCAACCTTCCACAGCAATGTTTCCTTTTCCTCTGGTTTGGCATCCTTGAGCAAAAACAGAGAGGTTAAGAGATGTAAATTTTGAGGTCTATAAAATTGTCCTTTATATATGTCCTAACATAATGTTTGTCTGGGTTTAGAAGTTTAGGTTTGAAATCTTTTTCCTTCAAAACTTTGAAGGCATTGAGCCACTGACTTCTGCTTACAGTGTTGCTAACAGAATCTTCATGACAATTTAATACATCTTTGTTAATAAGGTAGTTTGCTTTTCTGTTTGGTTGTTTTTTTAAGAGGCATTAAAGCTTTCTTAGTTTTTGGACAT
Organism: Carlito syrichta; assembly: GCF_000164805.1. Taxonomy (NCBI): domain Eukaryota; kingdom Metazoa; phylum Chordata; class Mammalia; order Primates; family Tarsiidae; genus Carlito; species Carlito syrichta. The sequence goes on along the minus strand of NW_007234199.1, from coordinate 257,414 downwards.
CTGAAATTTCATTCACTTTTTTCTTGGCACTTGGTGTGTCCATTCATTCTGAAATCAAAATTTTCTACAGCTCAGGGCTCTTTTTCATTAAAAAAAATGCGATTTGTTTTTCTTCATTGCTTCTGTTCTCTCATTATGGAAATTCTGTTGGATGCTTGGTCCCCTAGGCAGATTGTTGTTTTGTGACTTTTTTTCATTTTTAACTAAATTTTAACTTAAATTTTTTTTCCAAAATATACTACATCTACAGAAAAAGTGAACGTATACAAAATACAGCTCAATGACTTATCACAAAGCAAATATCTGTGAAATATTGCCCAGGTTAACAAATATAAAATCTTGCCAGCACCCCAGAAGCCATCTCCACCTCTTACCCTTTCCCTGTCACTATCTTCTTCTCTATAAAGGTAACTGTTCAGGTACGGACGGACCAGGTGAGGGTGGAGAGGCGCCGGAAGGTGCGCAGCACTGCCGGGGCTGGCAAGCTGGAGGTCCGCTCTGGGAACCCAGAGATTCAAGTAAATTGCAAAGAACTGCGACACACAGAGGTGAGAGAAGAAAAGATTTATTTAAGAAAAGTTCACCCCCCACAGACAGGGAGTGGTCCTACACTCTAGGTGAGTGTGGCCTCATAGCCCCCCAGAGTCCTGACAAATCCTTTTCTTGGAGATGTTGCACATGACTGCTGTGACTTCCTTATCAACCACCTGTGGATATCTATGGGCCTATGACACATAGACCCATTAATGTTCACTCACATTATCACAGCCCCTAGAGAAGGGCATGACAATGATTCTAATTCTCCTGCACCTTCCCAAATGACATTCCTTAGACCTAATGGAGGGTGTACCTCCTCTTATCTCCTAGGCATTCCCAGTAGGTAGCTGTGGGGGATCCTTGGCTTCCCTGTAGATAGTGCCCAATTTACTGGACGATTGAATCCCCGCCTGCTCCCCCTCTGGGTGGTCATAACTTTTGTAATTACAAGTTTCATGACTTTTACAATCTTTGCCCAATGCATGATGTCTTAGGCCTTGTAAATTCCCTTTACTCTAGGCAAGCTTGATTGCCACTATGAGATACCTCAGATACCTGGAAGTCTGTTTCTGAAAAGACAAAATTGGTAAAGTTAATTTTACCTAAAGTGTGCATTTCTTCAAAAGCACAGCTTCTATTTTCTCATCATTGTGTCAGGGTTTAAGAACAAGATGAAAAATGGCTTCCCACTCTCAGTCTGTCCTTTCAGTAACCACCATCCTGCCTTTTGGTGATTGCCATTTTCTTATGTTTCTTTATGGTTTTACCACCTAAAGCATGTATCCCTTCAGTTTTGCCTTACAAAAACAAAAATCTTTACATAATGAAATTATATGGTGTATATTATATTATCTGGCTTTTTTATTCAGTGTTTTCTGTAAGATTTGTGTTGCATGTAGTGTTAGTTTATTTCAGTTGTGGTATTGTATTGTGTTGTATAAATATGCCATAATTTATTCATTCATCTACTGTTGATGGACGTTTGGGATGTTTCTAACTTTGGACTATTATAAATAATGCTGCATAAACATTCACGTACATGTTTCTTGGAGCACATGTGCATGCATTTCTTTTGACTCTATACCTAAGAATAGAATTGTTGGATCATAGTATACTCATTGTGTTTGTTCAACCTATTAAATAGTACTAACCAGTTTTCCAAAGTGGGTGATCAACTTGTATCTTTTCTACAAGTTGAGAATTCTCTTTATATCCTTACCAAAACTTACTATCTCTAGTCATTCTGGTTACTAGCTTTTATTTACAACTTCTCATGTCCTCCTTCCTCCTTTCCTCCTTACCCTTCATGAGCTCCTGGGTACCTTTCTTTGCAGATTTGTGGGTTGGAAAGTGAAGAGGGATCCCAGTTTGTGGGATAGGGGGAAGGTCTTCCTTAGATAACATTGAACTGTCTTCCTGGCCCTAGGTGGCCATCAGAACAAATGCTCCCATCTGGTCAGTTTGGTATGTGCACATGGTATAGACAAGATTTCAGCACTTTGCTTATCTCTTTGAATGCATACTTTAACTTAGATTTTAGCCCAGTGATTCTTGAGAATCATGCAGTTCTTTGATTCTTTTAAGTATATATACTTTACAATTTTTTATCCAGCATTTTCAGTTTGAGAAGTGGCTCAGCCTTACTTCTGGAAACAGTTTCTTTTTTTTGTTTTAATTGAATGTTTTCAAATTATTCTCTTAGATTCTTAATCTCTTTTTTTGTGTGCTATTGGTTTTCCTCAAATGTTTGGGAATTCTGTACATAGCTGGGAATTAATAATATGGGTTATTAGTCTGGGTGGGGGCCAATTCATATGCACTTGATGATTAAGCTTTATCAGGTAATTTTTTTTGCAAATTCATTATTTCAAATGTTTACTGAGTGCCTCTCATGTGCAAAGAACTATAATTAGGTGTTTGGAATGTAAATTAGACAGGTGGAGTTTACATAGCAATACAGACAGACTTTAAACAGCTGTGTCATTATTTAATTGTAATTTTGATATATACTATAAAGGAGAAGTATGTGGAGCTATGCAAGTAGGCAACAGAGGCACCTGATCTAGTTCAGGACTCTTCGAGTTCAACCTTCTCAAAGAGTGATAAGTAAGAATTAACTAGGAAAAGCAGGGGAGGTGTTAGGGCAGAGGACTTGAAGAAAAAAATATATACAGTTAGCCTTTCATATCTGTGAGTTCCACATGCACGGATTCAACCAAGGATAAAAAAATACTAAAAAAAAAAACAGTTGCATCTGTACTTAATATGTACAGTTTTTTTGTCATTATTCCCTAGACAATACAGTATAACAACTATTTATACAGCATTTACATTGTATTAGGTATTATAAGTTATCTAGATGATTTAAAGTATACAAGAAGATGTTTATAGGCTATATGCAAATGCTATACCATTTTATATAAGGGACTTAAGCATCTATGGATTTTGGTATCTGTAGGCGGTCCTGGAGGCAATCCTGGAAGGATACCCAGAGACAACTGTATATTATATAAAGGATTTTTTCCCAGTCAGGCTTTACCTTTTACTCAGGAATGATTGTCCTGCTGAGTGAGTGACTTCAGCCTACATTTAATTGACCAGAAACTGTTGCACGAATAGCCTTTGCGTTATAGCAGTTTCAAGCAAGAGAGAAAGAGGTTGGACAGTTATCTGCTACAGAAGATGATTAGATGCTAAAAAGATGAGAATTTAAGGTTTGCTGGGATAGAAGAAAAATATCAAGAATAAAATCCTAATGAAGAGAATACGGGGGACTAGATCAGCCCGAAAGTTCATATTCAATCTGCTTAAGAAGGGAATAAAACATCTTATTATATGTATAGATTAGAAAAAAAGAATACGGTTGAGATTTTAGTCTATATAGTATTTTTTAGTATAATCATATCCTTAAATTTAAATATGTTCAGTCCTATTTTACCAAAACCAACATCTACCAATAGAAATAGTAGACTACAACAAAGACCTTAAGGGGAGAACAAGTTGATAAAAGATACAAAGAATACTAGTAGACTTTAGTCTTTGATAAACAGAAGCAGTTACAGATAGGCTGTTTCTAGCATGTGGCATCACCACTGCAACATGTGGTCTAGATCATTGCAGCAGGGAAAGAGAGCCCTTGAGGGTTACATTTGGCTTTTAAATGCTTTTGCCATGAAGTGTATATGCATTCTTTTATTCACATCTTGTTGGCCAGAGCTGGTGATGGGACCCAACCTAATCGCAAGGTTGTAAGAAGGGGGGTGGCAAATGGATATTTAATGAACTGTAAATGTCTCTGCCATAGATGGCAATAAGTGCTAAGAACAAAAGCCAAGCAGGAGAAGGTGACATTGATAGGAGTGCTGTTTCACAAAGGGTGGTCAAAGACAACCTCTCTGAGAAAGTCACATTTAAGTGAAGTCACAAAGGAAGTAAAAAAATGAGGGAAATGTTCCATTCTTAAGAAATCCAAGAATAACAAGGAAACCAGGTGGCTAGAGCAAAGCAAGTGAGAGGGCAATAGGAAAAAGGAGCTAGATCATGGAGGACTGTACAGGCAAGAACTTTGGATTTAATTCTGTGTTGGGAACATATTGGGGTTGACATGCTCTAAGTTTTGAAATATTGTTTTGATGATTGTGTAGAAAAAAAGACTGTAGGAGGCAAAGATGGAAGTTGGGAGAAGAAAGCTACAGGGCTGGGCTGGGTTGTTGCACTCTCCAGGACAACCCTTTCCTCTCTTCTCAAAGGCACATCCTTTCCTCTCTTCTCAAATCTCTAACATCTCACTCCTCCCCTCAATCTCAGCTTCTTACTTTATTAAAGTATTAACAACCAGAAGAGAAATTCCACAGGCATCCAACAACAAATCAAGCTACCTGTACCTGTGGCTACCTACTCCTTTTTTCTTGTTTGCCTTATTCGACCTTCTCAAGGATTTCTTTCCTTCTTGTCACTCTGCTCTGCATCTAGTTACTGTTTGTATTAGCATATTTGGGTGTATATTTAAACAGACAACCTTAACCCCTACATCTCTTACCTTTTGAGGTTCTATTTCTCTGCTCTCCTTTATAGCAAAGAAGCAGTATATCTACTTGCTGTCACTATTATCTATAGAATCAGGCTTTTATCCCCACCACTTTATCTTAATGGCTTTTTGCTTAAGGTCTCAGTGATCTCTATACTGCCCATCCAAAGATCAATACTCCTCTGACTCAATATCTCAGTAAGAAATGACACACTCAGGCACTTCCTTCTCTCCTGAAACATTTTCTTCACTTAGCATTCAGGACTCCTCTATTCCAGTTCTCTTAGCTCTGGCTACTCCTTCTAAGTTTCCTTTTCTAGTTGTCTTCTTATCTCTGCAATGCCACATGACCAGCCTTTTGATTTCTTCTTTTACTGCAATTATGCAATTAATGTCCTAGGTCAGTGACTTTCAGTGATTTTCAAACTGTAGGCTATAACTGTTACTGGGTTAAAAAAAATCAATTGAGTTGGGAGGGCAAAATTTAAAGAAACAAGGAGAAAGAGAAATGGAATAGTGCACCATACATAAAAACGGTAAATTTGCTTCTGGAAACTTTAAAGTAATGTAACATATTTGGTCAATATGTAAAATGTATTTTGTATTCTGGGTTGAGGTCAAAGGTGTGAAAGTTTACTGTTCTGTGTGAATATCAGTCCTGTGGCTTTAAATACCACTGACCACTCTTCAATTTATATCTCTCTATATCTCTCCTGGCCTCTTCTGTTCAGCTGGTAGCTGTACATCTCCATTTGGATGTGCAATAGGAATGTCAAATTTAGCATGTCCCAAACCAAATTCTTGATTTCATCCCACTCCTGAACTTCACATAATCCTTCTTCTCCATCTCAGTAAATGACAATTCCATTTTGGAGGGGAGGGAGGTTGTACAGGCCAAAAACATTGGGGTCAAACTTTATTCTGTTCTTTCACATTCACAATGAATCAATCTGCAAATCCTATTGGCTCTATTTTTGAAATATACCAAACACTATGTAAAGCAAAATTGTCATCAGCATAGTATAGGAAGGCCAAAACCAAGAAGGAATAAATAGAAAAGATAGTGAAACTGTATATTTATGGTTATTAATAAAAAGGAAAGGTATTTAGATTTGGAATCAGGAAACTTGAATTCAAGCCTGGCTCTACTACATCATAGCTATGTAACATCTTAGTAGGTAATTGTTCATTTCTTCCTTTATTTGCAAGCTCCCTGTTATTCCTTACATTTATCAGGGAACTCTTAGTATACCCACTGTGTTAGATGAGATGCCATTTTAGAGTCAGATGATATACATTTGCAGTATATTTTGTCATATATAAGAACACACTTTGTTGTTTGCAATGAAACCCTAACTAAAAACCTAGAACATGGCTTGTATATATGTTTAACCATTTTGTGGTAAGTGGATGTGACTGGCTCTTGGGTTCACACTGGTCACTTGGTTCAAGACTGATTTCTTTGTTATCATCCCATATTCCACAAACTCTAAGAGAGGGCAGGTAATCTCCCTATATGGGCTGAGACGAAGGAAAGGCAGTGTATTAGCAGTCTCCACTAGCACAGGCAGAGAGGATTTGAAATTTACCTGTTGCCACAAGGCCAGTTACTCCTCTTGGAGTGAGCACCTTTGTTGGTGCCTTATGAGCAATTCCTTCACTGGCACCCTTACATTCCAAGTGCAAATGCTTCTTCCCAATTGTGCTTTGTTTCCTTGCTGGCAATCCCATCCTTAGCGCATTCCAGGTGGCGAGAATCTCGGCCAGGACCTGGACACATTTACTTTGTCAGCTTCCTTTCCCTCAGGACTCTGACCTCCTGTACTTCTATCCTCTTGCCAAAGGCCATATATGGCTAACGGTTATCCAGCATGTGTTGGGCACTTTAAAGTGTTATGCAGGCATTCCCTCATTTAGTTTCATAACCATTCTATTCAATAGACACCATCTTTCTTTCAGAAAGCTCAAGAGGGCTCAGAAAAGTAAGTACATTACATAGATAATAATGGCTGAGCCAGGACTCACCCTAGCTTTGCCTCCATGAGTACTGCTTATCAGCCCTTCTGCATAGTTCAGTTTCCTCTGGAACTATGAAGGTTCTTCCACTTTCTACAGAAGGATGGCAGGATTCCACATCTGTAGATCAATCAACATTTTTGCTCACTAGGCAAGGTCTCGGCATAAGATATATCAATAGAATATACTGGTTTGCCTTCATGAACACCTGCTGCCAGAAGCAGAAAAGTCAACCAGTGTGTAATAACTGGTCCTGATAACCTATTTTCCATAGTAAAAGACAAATGGAAAAAGTTCATCGTTTTCTGCTCTTTGTAGCATTGCATTCTAGCTGTGTTAGAGAAAGAAGGTGTTTTGACCTTGCTGCATTGATCTGAAGGATTTTTGAGTCTTTTGTTTTGATCCTGACAATTTGCTGTTAGAGAGTTAAGTATGCAAAGTGATAAGAATTTTAGCCAGGACCAGATTAGCTATACGATAGAGCACTCCTGGACAACAGAACAATTGTGGAATTTCTTAGGGGATTTGCTTAGTTTACTAAAAAATAACACAGAATACTAGTCATTTATGCAATTTATATTGATTACAGGAGAAATAAAATTGGCAGTGGCTGAAACGTTACTTCCACGGAGTGTGACCTAGGACACTGGATCTAGTAGAAATAGTCACTAAAGCAACAGAGGTAAAATTAGTAAAGTTTGATATGGACAAAACATGTCGAGTCAAATATTTATTTGGACACGGCTGTATTTACACATACAAAGACTAATGCCCATGAAAATTAACATGTAAAGTAAAATAAAAGTAGGAAGTCCTTTAAGCCTTCTTCACACCTTTCGCTTGCTGGGAGGGGTGAGCTGTGGGCATCATCGGTCTTTCATTCCAGATTAGGGAGCAAAAGCACACAAAAATCTGCTCCTTAAGGCAAAATCATCACCACTTACTCCCTCGCTCTCCTCCCATTATGACAGCCTCAGGTAAGGAAGTATTTCCCATTCTTTCTCCAAGTAGCGCCAGACCAAATTTCTGTTTCCTTCCAAAACACGAATACGCGGTCAGGTCCATTAGTCAAGAAAGGACAAAGCCAGAGGTGGGCGAGTCTGTTCCCAACCTCGCCCGGTGGGTTCTCTCTCGGCACCGCCCAGCGATGGGAGCACAGAGGGACCGCGGCGCCGCAGCCCGCCCCGGCGCGCCGTCGTCACCGGGGCAACGCCCACGCCTCCACCCCTGGGCGGACACGTGACGCTAGCGTCACTTAAAGGGCCAGTCAGCGTCCTTCCGCGGAGGGGTGTAAACAGGCGCCGCGCTGGCCGAGGTGCGGCCCTGCTGCGTCCGCGTCTCTGGCGTGCTCGGGGCGGCCCGGGGCGGTCGCGGCGCAGGCTCAGCGCCCACCTCAGGTGACTCCTGCGGCTTCCGGACCGGCGTCTCCCACGCCGCGCGCAGCTGCCCGCCGCTGGCCGCCGCCAAGGCGAGCGGAGCCCCCGG
>NW_007234199.1:144668-249109 GCF_000164805.1 Carlito syrichta | reverse complement strand
CCGTCGGGTGCTGAGGGGCCTGGGCTGGCCGCGCGGGGTCCCTGGTGAGGTCCCGCCGCTGACGGGCTGTGAGACCTTGGGCCAGTCAGCCCTCGTCCTTAGTCTGAGTTTCCACGTCTGTGAAATGGAAGCCTGGACTAGTGATCTGTGCGAACCTTCTACGTCTGACGTGTGATCTCGAAAGAGATCTGCATGCATTCAAGCGGCCAGGGGGATAGCTTAGGTAGCTATTTTATCCTTTCATTACTAACTTTTTGTTTGTCTTACATCTGTTTGTATCAGAGACGATTTGGATTCTTGTTCACCGTGAAGTTTTTAATGGAGAAAACTTGTTAGGAAGAGTCATAATGGTTTATGTTATCGTTTTCATGTTTCTTGAATGCAGGAGAACTTTTTGTCTTAAAACTTCATTTGGAAGCCCATTTTGTAAAGAAGACAAAAATGAAGGCTTTTTCTGCCCTACTGTCACAGTCCCTCCCCTTTCACCCTTGAAACTACTCTTAAGGACTCCCAAAAGTCACCGGTTGAAAAGTTCCATTTTTGAGGAGCTGTCTTGTGTATTTGTTAATTGGATGGGATCTGGAAGATGAATTTGCGTGTGTGGATTTTCTATTATTTTGATTTTGTTCCCTTGTATGCCATGCATTTTGAGAGACAATGAGTATACCCCTCATATACTGAATGAAAAAAGGTCCCAACATTTCTGATAGAGAGCTTTCTTTTTCCATCTTTTCTTGCATCCCAGTCCCCTGGGGACGTTTATAATAGTGAGACCTCATGCCTCGTTGCTGGTTTGGTTGTTCAGATACAGAATGGGAGTGAAAGACTGGAGGCCAACCGAATGGATTTGGACATACTGTATGAAAAACATGAAAACTGGAAGAATATGTGAACTAAAATCGTTAGAGTCATGGAATGTGAACATGTTCATTTATGAAATCCTGAGACACTAGAGCAAGAGAATTTCGGATTTTGAGAGAACTGAGTTTAGGAGAAAAGAACGTCCTGTTTCTTACAGTGAGTGAACATGTAAGCAATATGAGGTGGTAGTGTGAAGCAAAAAAAAAAAAAAAATTACCAAAATTTTTTTAAAAAAATAAAAGCAATGCATAGTTTCCCAATTTGTTGTTTTTGGAGACTAGAATTGATAAGAGATTTACTGAAACTTGAAGTTTGCTGTTAAAAGAGGGAGTGCTTAATCTTTTTCAGCCTGTGCATTTGGTACCCCTGTGAGGTGAACACGAAAGTGAAATGGACTATGAGTGGAAATGGTGACCTAGTGGAATATATTTTCTCTCTTCAAAGCAAACTTTCTTTTTTGGCCTTTGGTTTAAGCTTAAGCAGGTCATTTCTCTTTTCTTTATTTTTGGTTCTCAGTTTCTGCTACAAAGTGAGGAAATTGGATTGATTACTGGTCAGTTTTTTGTCTCCAACTTGGTGGCCAGATATGATACAGGATACCTCGCCAGACTCGGTGGCTCAGCCTGTAATCCCAGCACTTTGGGAGGCCGAGGCGTGTAGGTTGCCTGAGCTCGTGGGTTCGAGACCAGCCTGGGCAACTTGGCGAGACCTCATCTCTACCAAACACTAAAAAAATTAGCTGGGCATGGTAGCGCGCGCCTGTAGTTCTGGCTATTTGGAAGGCTTGCTGGAGCCCAGCAGGTCGACACTGGGGTGATCGTGAGTGTGCCACCGCACTCCAGCCTGAGCAACAGAGTGAGACTCCAACTCCAAAAAAAAAAGAAAGAAAAAAAAGATACAGGATGCCTAGTTAAATATGAATTTCGGATGAACAGTGAATGCATTTTTAGTATAAGTATTACATGGGGTATACTTATACGAAAAGTGATTTGTTTATCTAAAATTAAAGTTTAACTGGGCTTACTGTATTTTTATTTGCTAAACCCTTAACTTTAGCATTTTTATTATCTTTATGTTAGCTCTGGTAAGGAATTAGCTCAAAGCCTAGATGAGAATGAATTGGCTTAGGCTGCCAAGAACCCTTATCTTTTATCAGTAGTAGTGTCTAGTCCTTGAGAGATGTTGCTACTTCATTGTGATCTCTTTCTTTGTTTTTCCTGTGTAACAGTTCTATTTCTACTATAATCACATAATGTTTAGGTTTATACTCTTGGTGGTAAATATTCTAAAATATCTGAAAGCAAATTTAAAGTGTTGCTAACACTTCTGAAAGTAACCTAAATTTGAGTCTTGAAATGGCATATGTTTTTTTTTCTTCTGTAAATGATACTTTACAACGCTTTCTATTCCTTAGTTATGTGATTGCAAGAAATTTTCTAAAGCTGTGTACTGTTCTGATGATAATCTTTCAGGAACATCTTTTGCCTTCTCTTTCCCCTATGCATGTGGACAATCATCATCAACTGCACTGTAAACATTTTATATTTTACTCGACTGTTTTGAACCTTGTGCTTGCTATTAATACATTGAAGCATTTCAATTTTGAAATTCGTTTTAAAGAAGTGTAATTTTTAATTTCTTTGAGAGGTTTTTTTTTTTCTTTTTTTAACCTGGCCAGATCCAGTTTCTTTACTCAGCTCACTCTGAAATGCCTGAATTTTCTATTCATTTATTCATTCAAATAGCCATCAAAAAACTCAAGTACCTTCTAAGAACCAGTCTGATGTTGTGACCAGTGTTTTAGTCCTCTAGCTGTTTATCTCTGATGGAGGACTTAAATATGTGTAATCTAAGGATAATGTGATGAAGGCTTTGACGTGATATGAAAGCTATGGAAACTGAGAACAGTATGAGTGCCCCTCAGGTTGATAGATGGAACAGAAAAACTCCCTGGAGAGGGTGGTATTGAATCCAGGTTATAGAGGTAAAGATGGAATCAGGAAGACAGGGGTGGACAGAAAAGTGGAAAGAAGCAGGTAAGGTCAGGGAATCAATCTTCTCAGTTCTACAAAGCACATACTTTATTGGATTCAAAATAATTGATAATATTGTGCACATGTAGTTTTTGGTTCACTATGATGCTCTTATCTGCATTATATATATTGGGATTGAACTACTTCAGTGTCTTGCTGTATTAGACCTTCAGTTATCAGCAAATTCCTTTGAAAAAATGTTTATGAAATAGGGCACACATATAAAAATGTATATTGAAAAAAATAGAATATTACCCATACCATTGAAATCTTTTTTGTGCCCCTTCTTTCCTCTCAGAAGTAACCATCATTCTGAATTGTATCTATATGTCTTTACTTTCTTGTTAATCTTGTTTTATTTTATATGTATATATCCCCCGAAATATTATTTGCTTTTGCATATTTTTGAATTTTATGTTAATACTATCATACTATATCATTTTTTCCCTGTGACTTTTAAAACTTAAATTAGGTTACTTTCACCCATGTTTTTTCCTCCAAGGTAAGGATTTTTCTGGGGTATTTACATCTAGGATTAGAGTTGTTGCTTATAGGGTATGTACACCAGTAATTTTACTAGATACAAATTGTTTTCTCATGTAGTTATACCGTTTTACTCTCCTATCAGCATTGTATGAGTTCCTGTGGTTATCCTGTCTACATGTCCCTCAATGTTTGATATGACAAAATAATATAGTTAATAAAGTCTAGTATCCAGAATATATAATTCTTTACACCTCAACATAAAAAGAAAAATAACTCAATTAAAAAATGAACAAAGGATTTGAATAGACATTTTTTCAGCTAAGTCATATAAATGGTCAATAAACACATGAAAAGAGGTTTGACATCATAAGCCACCAGGGAGATGGAAATCAGAATCAAAATGAAATACCAACTACGATGACTATAATTAAGCCAGATGTGGTAGCTCACGCCTGTAATCCCAGCTACCCAGGAGGCTGAGGCAAGAGAATCACTTGAGCCCAGGAGTTAAAGACTATCCTGGTCAACACAGTGAGATCCTGTCTCTAAATTTTTTTTTAAATTAGCTGGGTGTGGTGGCATGCGCCTATTGTCCCATCTACTTGAGAGGCTGAGGCAGCAGGATCAACTTGAGCCCAGGAGTTCAAGGCTGCAGTGAGCTGTAATTGTGCCAGTGCACTTCAGCATAGGTGACAGAGTGAGACCTTATGCCTTATTTAAAAATAAAAAAGGCTATCATTTAAAAAGACAGTAACAAGTATTGGTGAGGTTGTGGAAAAATTGGTGGGAATGTAAAGTGCTGCCACTACTTTGAGAAACAATCTGACAGTTCCTCAAATGGCTAAATGTGGGATACCACGTGATACAGCAATTTCACTTCTAGGTATATATCCAAGAAAAATGAAACATACCCATGCCAAAACTTGTACATATATGTTCACAGTAGCAGTATTTATAATAGCCAAAAAGAAGAAACAACTCAAATGTACATCAACTGATGAATGTTTAAAATATAGTTCGTACAGCAGGCTCCTATGCAGACATAAAAAGCAGTAAGTACTGACTCATGCTACAACATAAATGAACCTTGAAAACATGCTAACTGGTAAAAGACAGTAATGGAAGACCACATGTTGTATGATTACATATATATGAAACGACTAGAATGCACAAATAAAGTGAGATAGATTAGTGGTTGCTTAGAGCTGGTGTTGCAGTGGGGGGAAGTTGGAGCCTGATTGCTAAAGAGTATTATGTTTCTTTTTGGGGTGATGAAAGTGTTTTAAAATTGATTGTGATGATGTTTGCACAGCTCTGTGAACATACTAAATACCACTGAATTGCATACCTGAAAAAAGCCATTGGCAAAAGGAATGACATTTAAAAAAAAAGATTCTATGCTGTGAGCAGCCTAGAAAAGCACCACATGGTATGGCTGAGACTTGCCCATAGCCATGAGAGTGAACTGGGAAGCACATTCCTTGAGCCAGAAGTTCCCACCTAAGCTGAGCCTGGATTCCTGACTCATAGTAACTGTGAGATAATAAATGTTTTAAACCAGTGAATTTCGGGCTAAATTGTTATACTGCAGTAAAATTTGAAAAAATTTAAAATTTGATTTAAAAAATGAAGACAGCTTCCAAAAGGCTTTTCTCTCTTTCTTTCTTTCTCTCTCTCTCTCTCTCTCTGTCTCTTTTTCTTTCTTTCTTTCTTTCGAGTTGGAGTCTCACTCTCTCACCCAGACTGGAGTGCAGTGACACGCTCCCGGCCACCGCAGCCCCCACCTGCTGGGCTCTGGCAATCCTTCTGCCTCAGCCTTCCAAGTAGCTGGAACTACAGGCACGCGCTACTGTGCCTGGCTAATTTTTGATTTATTGTAGAGATAAGGTCTCGCCAAGTTGCCCAGGCGGATCTCGAACCCACGGGCTCAGGCAGTCCACTCACCTCAGCCTCCCAAAGCACTGGGATTACAGGCTGAGCCACCGAGCCTGGCTTCTTTATTTTTTGTTTACCCTTTTTAAAATGAAAAAATATACTTAATAGCATATAAAGTTATCTGAAATATTGTATGAAAAAAGCAGGCTTCAGAAATGTCCTATTTTTATTCTAGAAATTTTATAATTTTAGTTCTAATATTTAGGTACACGATTAATTTTTAGGAGCTCGTAGTGTGTGGTGTTATGTATGGCTCTAGGTTTATTATTTTCCTTTAAGGATAACAACACAGTTGTTTTTAGTATTTGTTGAAAAGATTATCCTTTTCCTATTGAATTTCTTGTCATTTCTCTATCCTTTGCCCATTGAATTACCTTGGCAGTTTTGTTGAAAATCAACTGATATATATTTGTGGGTTTGTTTTTGGATTCTCTGTTCTGTTCTTTTGATTCATATGTCTGCTTTTATGTTGGTACCATATTGACTTTATTATCGTAGCTTTATGTAAAGTTTGAAATCGGTTAGTATAACTCCTCCAAGTTTGTTCTTTATTTTCAAGATTGTTCTGACTATTCTAGGGTCTTGATATTTTCATAAATATTTTTAAAATCAGCTTGTCAGGTTCATAAAACTTGGGCTTGCAGTCGGGATTGCCTCAAATCTGTAGATCCAGTTGTGAAGAATTGCTCTCTTAATATGATCAAACTTTCCAATTTATAAACATGATATATCTTTCCATTTATTTAGTTCTTTAATTTTTTGCAACATGTTTTTAGTTTTGCAGCTACAGATCCTATGCATATTTTGTTAGAATTATACCTTAATATTTTATGTTTTTGATGCTATTGTAAATGGAATTTAAGAAAATCATTTCCAGGTATTCATTGCTAATATGTAAAAATGCAGTTGATTTTTTAATACTGCCCTTGTATCTTGTAGCCTTTCTAAATTCACTTATTAGCTCTGGTAGTCTTTTGGTTAATTGTGTAGGATTTTGTACACATACAGTCATTGAATAAAGGCAGTTTTACTTCTTCCATTGCAAGCAATTTGCTTTCTTTTTCTTGCCTTACTACACTGCTGAGGACCTCAAGTTCAATATTATAGAACTGGTGAGAGCAGACATCCATGTTTTGTTTCTAATCTGAGGGAGAAAGCATTTAGTCTTATATATGATACAAAAAAGCACTAACTATAACATTTTTTGTATGTTAAATTGGACTTAATAAAAAATAAAATGTCTTTTCTTTAAGAGACATTGTTAAAGAAAATTGCTCCCAGACTGGGAGCAAATATTTGCAATTTACATATCTGGCAAAGGACTTTTATTCATCATGTATAAAGAATTTCAATAAATCAGTAATAAGAGGCAAGACAACCCAAATTGCGAAGTTGGTAAAAAATTTGGACAGCAACTTCACAAAAGAAGATATTTGAATTTCTAGTAGCTATATTAAAAATTCTCAACATATTTAGTTATTGAAGAAGTGCAAGTCAAAATTATAATAATGAGAAACCTATTTGCTTACAAGAATGGTTAAAAGGAAAGAGACTAACAATATCAAGTGTTGATGAGTATGTAGAGCAACCAGAATTTACATTAATTGGTTGTAGGAGTGTATAGGCACTTTAAAAAACGTTTTGACAGTTTCTTATTAACTTAAACATACACTTACTGTATGACTCAGAAATTCCATTTTAGGGTTAGAATAAAAACTTAAATTCACAAATGACTTGTACACCAATACTCAGAGCTCAAAACGAGAAACAGTCTTGTCTATCAACAAGTCTATAATGGTATTCTACTCAGCAATAAAAAGGCATGAATTCCTGATAATGTCACACAGCATGAAATTATAAAACACCATGCTGAGTAGGAGACACCGGACAAAATAATACATTCTGTATGATTCAATTAACATGTAATTCTGGAACCAGCAAAATATTAATGAATAAAGCAGAATAGTGATTGCTTGAAGTTATAGGTGGGTGGGGACAAGGGGAGGAATTGAATGCAGAGGAACAAGCGGGTACTTTCTGCAGTGATAGAAGTGTTCTATATATTGATTGGGTGGTGGTTATACTATATATACACTTTTGTCAAAACTTACTGAAAATTGTACTTAAAATGGATGATTTTAAAAAGCAGGGGTCTAAAAAGAATTATTAAATGTACATATACATATGGATTTATATATTGGGATTTTATATAAAATATTAAATATGTGTATACACACGCACAGGAAGTACCTGAAAGGATGTTCAGCAAATTGTTATTGTCTAGATGGTGGGATTTTAAGTGATTAAAAAAATGCTTGGAGGTATTAAATTATTTGAATTATTCTTTTCAACAAACATGTCTGGGCAAAAGAAAGGAAAAAAGTTCTTTTTTTTGTCATTCTGAAGTTCGGTTATTTAGATGTTTTCATTTTTTAAATAAATACTAAGTAGGCATCATAATATTTATAAACTATATATCAAATATGAATACTGTTATTCTGTAATCACCAATTAGGAGCAATCTTAGATTACCTTTGATCAGTTGGTCCCCCCTTTCTGACCCCCTGCCCTTATGTCTCCACCGACATAACTGCTGCCCTAAATTTTGTGTTATTTTCCTGCGATTCTTTATTGTTTTACTACATTTGCGTCTCTAAACTATGTTTTGCTATATGTATTGTTCAGCTGTATACCTGGAATTGCACTATGAGTACATTTCTTTCACTTGCTTTTTATTCCACATAATATGAAACTTGAGACTCATCCATGTTTTTGTGTGTGGCTCAATTCATTGTAGTTGCATGGCTTTATTGTGTTAGATTATATGAATATTCCACAATTTGTTCTTTGTATTCTTGGTGAATGACTGTCATTTTTTTTCTATTATGAGCAGTGTTTTTTGGTGTAAACATTCTTATGCATGTCATCTTATGCACATTGGCAAGAGTTGCTTTGTGTATGTAGACCAGTGTATAGCTTCTGGGTTGTAGGATAATGCATTAATTCAACTTTTCTGAAAGTGTTAGTTTTCTACTGCTGTGTAGGAAATTACCACAAACAGAGAGACTTAAAACAACACATATTTATTGTCTCATGGTTCTATAGGTCAGAAGTAAGGTAGACTTGGCTAGGTTAATCTGCTCAGGGTCTTACAAGACTGAAATCAAATTGTCAGTAGGACTACATTTTTTTCTGGAGGCTCTGGAGATAAATCCACTCCCATGCTCATTTAGGTTGTTGGCAGAGTTCAGTTCATGTAGTTGTGGAACTAAAGTCCATGTTTCCTTGCTGGATGTCAGCTGGTTGTCATTCTCAACTTCTAGAGGCCACTCACATTCCTTGCTTTGTTACCCGCTCTCTTCCTTCATCTTCAAAGCTGGCACTAGGAAGTTGAGTCTCTCTTAATGCTTTGAATCTCTCTGACCTCCCTTTCTGTCTTTTCTCTTTTTCTTCCTCCTCTTCTAGCTGGAAACAGTTCTTTGCATTTAAGGGCTCATGTAATTAGATTGGGCCCACCTAGATAACCTAGAATAGTCTTCCTATTGTATCTGCACAGTCCCTTCACAGCTGTACCCAGATTGGTGATTGCTTAAATAACCAGCAGCAGGAATCTTGGGGGAAGATCTTCAGATTTCTGTCTGCCACACTGTATAATATAAATTGTTTTCCATAGTGGTTGTGCCACTATACATTTATACTAGCAGTATGTTAGAGTTCTTGTTCCATATCATTAACATTGTCAGATACTTAAGCTTTCAATCATCTGGTGACTGTGTAGTGGTTTGTCATGGTGTTTTAAATCTATTTATGGGCCTGTATTTATAAGTAATAGATGGCTTTATTTTGTTGTTTTAAAATTTTACATAAATAATTTTATACTGTATATATTCTGTAACATGAGGTTTTCCTCAGAGCTGTGCTTTTGTGGTTTATCTTTGAGTTTTTGTAACTATTATATGGTATTTTTATTGTATGAATAACCACAATTGGTTCATTCTTTCATTGGTGAAAGTTTAGATCATTTCTTACTTAATTTTCCTTGTAAAACAAGTGTGAGAAAATTTCTTGAGGGTTTATTCCTAGAAGTGAAATTACATATATGTAGGTAAAATCTGGAAGTGAAAATCATGCGCATCTTCCTTATTTTACTACATAGAAAGACTTATTTTACAGAAGAGTAGATTCCTTCCTTCCATTCTTCTACTTTCTCTTGTTACTGCTTTTATCCAGTTTGACAAGCAAATGTTTTCATTGTCTTTATTTTATTTCTCAATTGTCTTTAAAAGAATTTATACGTAATGCTAATTGTTAAAAAATTCCAACACTAAGTGCATAAAGAAAAAGTCTCTTACCTAGTTTTACTATGTATTTTAATAAAAGTGAGATCATACTACATATATTATTTTGAAATATGCTTTTACAATACATATAGATCTACATTTCCTTTTTGAATAATTATGTAGTGTTCTTTTGCAGGCTGTGTTTTATTTACTACTTTATATCCATTGCCTAGCACTCAATAAATGTGGGATGAATGAAGAATACTTATGTTCTTAACTCATTCAACTCCTCCCTCGTTAGTGGATATTTAGTTTGCTCTGATTTTCATCTTTTGTAATGGTGTTGCAGTGATCATTCTTGTTTATATGTCTTTGAACATTTGTGGGAATATTATTATAGTACAGAGCCCTAGAAATAGAATTGCCTGGTCAAAGGGGATTTAAATTGGGTAATGACAATTGGTTAGTACAATTTTTATTTCAATCTATACTCCTACTAATGTTTTGGTACCCTTTTCCCCATTTCCTTGCCCACATTATCTATTACCATTTTCATCCATTTTTCTTTATCTTAAAATTAATGTCTAAATTTTTATCAAAATAATACTTAGACATTGTTTGGAAATAGTGAACCTAAAGGTTTATAATACATAAAAGGACCATGAACAATTATCGTAATACTATAAGAAAAGGATTGGCAATAGCGGGAAACTGCCAGAAGGGGAGCGGGGAAGCGGGATTGGCAGTAGTGGGAATTTGCCTGGGGAAGGGGGGTATACCTCATCAACAAGGGTACCTGCAAAATGAACATTTGTATACCTAACCCTGAATTGTCCCACATCTTTAAAATAAAAAAATTAAAAGATAAAAAGGTTTATAATGAAAAACAGAGGCAAACTTTTCTTTTTATAGTAGCTACTTCCATATTTCTAAACATTATGTTACCACTATTATTGTATTGTCAACCTTAGATGTTATGCGTTGCCTTTCTATTTTCATATTTGAGGATTTAGGCATCTTAAACTTATATCTCTATTTTTAATGAAATCTATAATCAGTGTGTAATCAGTGACCATTTAACTGTTTAACTGTGGAGATAGTCTGACTACATTTCTTTTCTTACATATCTTTTTTTTTTAAGTTAAATTACCTTTTTTTTTTTTTAACCTGCATAACTTTTTTTTTTTTTTGAGTCAGAGTCTCACTCTGTCACCCAGGCTGGAGTGCAGTGGCATGCTCACAGCCACCCCAGCATTCACTTGCTGGGCTCAGGTGATTCTTATGCCTCAGCCTTCCAAGGATCTGGAACTACAGGCGAGCGCTACCATGCCCAGCTAATTTTTTTTGATATATTGTAGAGATGATGTCTCACCAAGTTGCCCAGGCTGGTCTCGAACCCCTGGGATCAGGCAGTCCTCTCGCTTTGGCCTCCCAAAGTGCTGGGATTACAGACTTGAGCCACCGCCCCCAGCCATTCTGCATAACTTTTTAACTTTTTATATATGCACCCTACATACATTTTTTTTTAAAAGAGACGCAAGGTCTCTGTCTGTCACCTAGGCTTGAGTGCAATGGCACGATTATAGCTTATTGCAGCCTCTTACTCCTGAAGTGGTCCTTCTGTCTCAGCTTCCCAGGTAGCCACGACTATAGGTGCACACTGCCATACTTGGCTAATTTTTTAAAAAATTGTTTTTGTAGAGATGGGTCTTGCTGTGTTGCCCCAGGCTGTTCTTGAACTCCTGGGGTCAAATGATTCTCCCACCTTGGTCTCACAAAGCACTGGGATTACAATTGTGATAATTTTAAAATTTTTATTTTAAAAATGTGGGGTACAATTCAGGGTTAAGGTTACATATGTGGTCATTGTACAGGTAAAGCTTGGGTACCCTTACTGATGTTATGTGCCCCCCGGCAATGTCCCACTACTGCCAATCCCTTTCTTATAGTACTATGATAAATGTTCAGGGTCCACTTATGAGTACATGTGGTGCTCAGATCTTTGTTTCTGTGATAAATCACTGAGTGTTATAGATTCTAATTCCTTCCAGGTTGCTGCAAGTTTATAATTTTGTTTTTCTATGACTGCATAATATTCCATCATGTAAATGTACCACATTCTCTTTATCCAGTTCAGTTTTGATGGGCAGCACTGTTGGTTCCATGTTTTTGCTATTGTGAATAATGCTGCAATAAACATGCATTTGCAGTTATCTTTTTTATAGAGTGATTTGAGTTCCTCTGAATGTATTCCCAGAAGGGGGATTGCTGGGTTGTATGGTAGGTCGATTTTTTTTTTTTTTTGAGTTGGAGTCTCACTCTGTCGCCCAGGCTGGGGTGCAGTAGGACACTCATGGCCTCCCCAACATCGACCTGCAGAGCTCCGGTGATCCTTCCACCTCAGCCTTCCAGGTAGCCAGAACTACAGGTGCACGCTGCCATATTTGACTAATTTTTAAATTTATTGTTGAGACAAGGTGTCGCCAAGTTGCCTGGGCTTGAACCCCTGGCTCAGGCAATCCACTCTCTTCAGCCTCCCAAAGTGCTGGTATTACAGGCTGAGCCACAGAGCCTGGCCGAAAGGTTGATTTTTAGATCTTTTTTGAAATCGCCACTGTTTTCCACAGAGGCTATACTAGTTTACACTCCCACCAACAGTGTAGAAGTATTCCTTTCTCCCACATCCTCTCCAGCATCTGTTGTTTTTGAGTTATTTATCTATTTTAGAGTTGGAGTCTCACTTTGTCACCTAGGCTGGAGTGTGGTGGCATGCTCACGGCCACCCCAGCGTCGACTTGCTGGGCTAAGGTGATTCTTCTGCCTCAGCCTTCCAAGTAGCCGGAACTACAGATCTGTGCTACCAAGCCTGGCTAATTTTTTGATTTATTGTAGAGATGAGGTCTCGCCAAGTTGCCTAGGCTGGTTTTTTTAGTTATTAATGATGGCTCTCCTGACTGGAGTTAGGTGGTTATCTCAGTGTGGTTTTAATTTGCATTTCTTTGATGACTAGTTCTTTGAGGCTATATCTGTTGGCTGCTCTTTTTTCATATATCTGTTTGCTGCTCGGATATCTTCTTCTGAGAAGTGTCTATTCATATCTTTTGGCCATTTAAAATAGGGTGTTTTTTTTTTTCCTTTTGGTACATTTGTAGATCTTGGGTGTTAGACCTTTGTCCGATTTACAGTTGGCAGATATTTTTTCCTATTCTGTGGGCTATCTCCCCACTCTCTTGATGGTTTCTTTTGCTTTGCAGAAGCTTTTCAGTTTGATGAGGTCGCACTTGTCTATCTTATCTTTTATGACATTTGCTTTTGGAGAATTGATCAGGAATTGGTTGCCTCTTTCAATTTTTGTAAGGGTGTTTTCTATATTTTCTTCTAGGATTCTTATAGTTTGACGTTTTACATTTAGGTCTTTGATCCATTTAGAGTTCATTTTTGTGTATGGTGATAGGTAGAGGTCCTGTTTCAGTCTTTTGCATGTAGTCAGCCAGTTTTCCCAGCATCATTTACTGAATAGGTTCTTCTCTCCTCATTGGTGGTTGTTGGAGGCTTTTGTCAAAGATGAGTTGTTTGAGAAATTGAAGTTTTGCTTCCGGAATATCTGTCCTGTTCCTTTGGTCTATATGCCTGTTCTTGTACCAGTACCAGGAGCCTGTTTTGATTATTGTAGCTTTATAGTAGAGTTTGAAGTCTGGAAGTGTGATACCTCCTACTTTGTTTCATTTGCTAAGGATTGTTTGGGCTATTCATAGTCTTTCATGTTTCCATATGAATTTCTGTATTGTCATTCCCAGGTCTGAGAAGAATGATGTTGGTAATTTAATGGATATTGCATTAAATCTGTAGATTGCCTTTGGTAGGATGGACATCTTAACATGTTAATTCTTCTATTCCATGAGCAAGGAATAATTTTCCATTTGTCTGTGTCTTCTTTGATTTCTTTGAGCAGTGTTTTGTAGTTTTCATTGTAAAGTTCTTTCACTTCTTTGGTTAGGAAGATGCCAAGGTATTGCTTTTCTTTTCTTTTCTTTGGTGGCTATTGTGAATGGGATTGTGCTTTTTATTTTGTTTGTTGTTGTTGCATAGGAAAACGACTGTCTTTTGCATGTTTATTTTATATCCTGAGACTTTGCCAAAGTCCTTTATCAGTGCAAGGAGGTTTTTAACAGATTTTCTTGGGTTTTCAAGTTATAGGATCATGTCATCCACAAAGAGGGATAACGTAACTTCCTCGTTTCCTGTTTGGATATCTGTGATTTCCTTCTCTTGTCTAATTACTGTAGCTAGGACTTCCAACACTATGTTGAACAGGAGGGGTGAGAGTGGGCAGGCTTGTTTTGTTCCAGTTTTCAGGGGAAATGCTTCCAATTTTTTTCTATTTTGCAGTATGTTGGCTGTGGGTTTATCACAGATGACTCTTACTATTTTGAGTTATGTTACATCTATGTCTAGGTGTACAAGGACTTTTATCAAGAAGGAACGCTGGATTTTATTGAAAGCCTTTTCTGCATCTAATGATATAATCATATGATTCTTGTTTTTATGCCTGTTGATGTATTTAATTGAGTTTGTGGTCTTGCGGATGTTAAACCAGCCCTGCCTTCCAGGGATGAAGCCTGCTTGGTCATAGTGGATGTTTTTTGAGATGTGTTGTTGGATCTGGTTTGCTAGATAGAATCTTGTTGAAAATTTTAGCATCTATATTCATTAAGGATATCGACCTGTAGTTTTCTTTCTTTGTTGACCCTTTACCTGGTTTGGGTATCAATGTGATGTTAACTTCATAAAATGATTTGGGGAGAGTTCCGTCTTTCTGGATTGCCTGGAATACCTTCTTTTTTCTTTATTTTATTTTACTTTTATTTTAAAGATGTAGGGTATAATTCAGGGTTAGGTATACAAATGTTCATTATGCATGCACCCTTGTTGATGATGTGTGACCACACTCCCCAGCAGATTCCTTCTATGGAATACTTTCAGTAGGACTGGTATCAGCAACTCCTTGTATGTTTTATAGAATTCTGCTGGAAAGCCATCTGGTCCAGGGCTTTTTTTTGTGGGTAGTTTTATTATGATCAAGTCAATTTCCTTGGTTGTTATTGGTCTATTTAGGGTCTCAATTTCTTGTTTTAACATTGGTAGGTTGTGTGATATCAGGAGTTTCTCCATTTCACTTAGGTTTTTGAGTTTGTTTCTGTACCAGTGTACATAGTAATCTCTGCTAATCTTTTGTAAATTTCTTTGGGGTCAATTGTGACTTGATCATTTGCATTTCTGATTGTGTTTATTTAGGACTTTTTCTTTCTATTTCTTGGTCAGTCTGGCTAGGGGTCCATCAATCTTGTTTATTCTTTCAAAACACCCAGCTTTTTTTTCCATTGATTTTTTTTTTTTTTTCTATGATATTTCTGTCTTCTGTGGACTTTCATTTTGGCGATCTGGATTCTCCTGTCAAAGTTAGAGTTTTGGTGGTCTTGTTTTTCCAACTTCCTTAGGTGACTTGTTAGGCTGTTAACTTGTGTTCTTACCATTTTCTTTGTATCTGTTGGTAGAGATAGGAATTTCCCTCTTAGTACTGTTTTCATGACATCCCAGAGATTTTGGTAAAATGTTAATTCATTTTCATTTGTTTCCAGGAATCTTTAAATTTCTTCAATTTCCATGTTGATCCAGGAATTGTTGAGCATCATGCGGCTTAGTGTCCATGTCTTTTTGGGTTTTGGGGGGAACCTGGTTGGTGTTAATATTTATTTTTATACCACTGTGGTCTGAGAAGGTGCATGACAGTATTTTAATCTTATGAAATTTGTTTATGTTTGATCTAAGGCTGAGGATACAGTTGATCTTGGAGTACCTTTCATGTGGTGATGAGTAGAATGTATAATCTGTGGTTGTTGGGTGGAGTGTCCTGTAGGTATCTATTAGGTCCATTTGGTCAAGCATCGTTTTGAGGTTCCAGATCTCCTTGTTGATTTTTGCCTTGATGTTCTATCTAGGGTTGATAGTGGGATATTAAAGTCCTCAACTATACTTACCTGGCAGGGGAGATAACAAGATCACGAAGGTGGTTTTCCCAGGGCGAGGCTTATCCATTGCACTCTGGATGTGCTGACCCCTGCGATTTCCCCAAATGTGGGAAACTCGACTGCATAATTTGTGGTAGTGGGGGACTGCATTTGTGCTTCCCCCTGAGAAAAAATAAATAAATAAAGATAAAATCCCTAGCTATGATTGTGTTAGAGTCAATATTTTTTTTAGTTTATTTAGTAGCTGCTTTATAAAAGTTGGTTCTCCTGTGTTTGGTGCATATATGTTTAGGATGGATATTTCTTGTTGATGAATTGAATCTTTTATCTTTAAGTAGTGTCCTTCTATATCTTTTTAAATTTTGGTAGCTTAAAGGCTATTTTGTCTGATATTAAGGTTGCTACTCATGCTTTCTTTTGAGTTCTATTTGCTTGAAAATTTGTTTTCTATCCTCTACTTTGAGTCTGTGAGTGTCCCTTCTGTGGTGAGGTGTATCTTCTGAAGACAGTATATTGTTGCATCATGTTTTTAAATCCAGTTTTCCATTCTGTCCCTTTTCAGTGGTACATTTAGTCCATTCATGTTCAGGTTGATTATTGAGATGTGAGAGTTTGTCCCTGTCATGAGGCTCTTATGGATTTTGTTGTTTGTTTGCTTATTTGTTTGTTGGTTTTCTTTAGATTTTTTTGGGTTGATTTATGTGTGTGTTTTCAATCTTGCAGTCATGATGCATGCTTTTTTGGTTCTTTGTTTTCTTGCATTCTTGGGAGGGACGTTGTTCTTTTTCTTTCTTTCTTCTGTGCTTAATACCTTCTTAAGTGTTTCTTATAGAGCTGGTCTGGAGGCAGCATAAACTCTTAGGGATTGAATGTTCGGGGTGGATTTTAATTCCCCGTGAAGCTTAGCTTAGCTGAGTAGGAAATTCTTGTTTATCTTTGAGTATTTTGAATGTTGGACTCCTGTCTCTTCTAGCCTATAGTATTTCTGTAGATAAGTCTGCTGCTATTCTAATTGGTCTTCCCTGGTAGGTAGTCTGACCTTTTTGTCTTGCTGCCTTTATGATTTTTTTCTTTTATACTTACTTTTTGTAAGCGAATTACTATATGTTTAGGAGTTGGTCTTCTCATTTGATAACTTGCAGGGGTTCTGTGTATCTCTTGTGTTAAAATTGTCATATCTTTGATGAGCTGTAGGAAGTTTTCTTGGATGACCTTTTAGAATGTTTGTTCCAGGCTGCTCTCATTTTCCTTATCTGCTTTAGGGATACCTATGAGTCTTAGGTTTGGTCTCTTAATATAGTCACATATCTCCTGAAGACCTTGTTCTATCTTTTTAAGCTTCCTTTCTATGTTTTTAACAGATTGGGTTCGTTCTAGATGTTGGTGTTCAAGTTCTGAGATTCTTTCTTCTGCCTTGTTAATTCTGCTTTCCATGCTTGTTGGATTGTTAATTATTTCATTTACTATATTCTTTATAGTTTGCATCTCAGTCATTAGTTCTCTCATTTTTTTTTCTTGCTTTTCTTGGTTCTTGTTCATCTTTTCCAACCATTCTTTGATCTCTGCATTTGTGGTCTGAGACCAGTCAATCTGGGTGCCCTTCAGTATTTGAGTTCTGACATCTGTATTTTCATGGGCTATCCTCTTTGGACTTTATGTGGTTCTTGTGTTTCTTCTTTGATTTTTTTTCATTTGTGGTGGGTTTTTCTTTTCTTTACTTTTGTGGCCCAGTGAGAAAGGGAGTAGTTTTCACTTATTTTTGCCCAACCCCTTATTCTCCTTTGGGCAAAGTCTCTGGACCAGTTTGTTTTTGGAGCTGGGTTGGAGGTGGGGAGCTATGTTACTCCCTTGCAAATTTGAGACTTGAATGAGGTGGGTTAGGGGGTGCTAAGATTCAAAAGCTGTCTGTAGATCACAGTGTTTGCTGATTGGTTTGTGGGCCCCCAGGAGTCCACTTCCCCCCACTTAACAATATGTCCATACAATGGAAACATATGTGTTTTCCCTCTACTCACCTGCTGTGATCTGGTACTGGGTTTTTTGGCTACAGCAGCAGACTGCAAATGCTTCAGTTGGGGCTGGGGTGTCTGGGTCTCCTTGGCTGGGACTCTGGATGGCTTTCTCTGGTATATTTTCTTGCAGTTCCCATTACTGGTGTCTGATCTAGGACAAAGGCTGCAGCAGCAGGCAGCACCGAGTGTGGGTAGTTCTCCTACAAATTCTTAATTTTTGCCAGATGAGTCATCATTTCTGTCAGTTTTGATATTTTTAGGAGATCTTTCCTCCTAGAGCCCTCTGTTGCCTGCTTTAATCTGAACTGTAATATGCTGTCTAATTGCAAGTGATGTGTATGTTTGGAGTTTGTATCCCAGCAAATTTTATTCTAGAAAAACTAAGAGGAAGAGAATCTTGTTGTTGGGAGATTTCCCACCCTCCACGTCAGTGTGTAGGAAGACTTTTCTTTGGGCCATTTGGTTTCTGCCTTCCCACTGCGTATTAGTCATGGTAATTTAGGCTCTTGCTCTTCAAAGTGTATTCTGTAGATAAGCTACATTTGTATTATCTCAGTGCTTGTGAGAAATGTAGACCTTCGTGCCTCACCTCAGATCAACTGAATCAGAACAAGGTGCTTTGTATGCACCCCAAATTTTGAAAAGCACTGGGTCATGCTGTGCTGTGGTAACAACAGCAACTTCAAAATATTTATTTTTGTAATGCAAAATCCAACACAAGTTGGATGTAAATCCTCCATCTGTAGCTATGCTATTTAATTTCCAAGATAGCAATGGAAAAGAAAACTGGAGTATCTCAACGTATATATTTAAAGTCCAAGTCTGGCAGTGGCTGATGTTGCTTTCTTCATATTATGGTGGCCAGTATTCATTCACATGACCCCTAACATGATTGCAAAGAAGGCTGGAAAATGTAGTTACCTGGGATGCCCAGGAACAGGAAATTGTAGTGAATAAATAGCATTGGCTCTGCTCCAGTTGGCCATTCTGGTCCCCAAACTGTTTCATTCTTCTTCCCACACTACAGCACACCAGGGAAGGCAGCTGAGAGTTCCATCCAGTCATTGACTTCAGTTCAACTTAAGAGTACAGGATCTCTCACTTCCTTGGAAGTACCTCTGGGGAATGATTGAGAGCCTTAAGCTCTGCTTCACTAAGATTTCGGTTGGGCCTGGGGTGTCTGGG
The DNA here is from genome assembly GCF_000164805.1 of Carlito syrichta. NCBI lineage: Eukaryota > Metazoa > Chordata > Mammalia > Primates > Tarsiidae > Carlito > Carlito syrichta. The sequence goes on along the minus strand of NW_007234199.1, from coordinate 230,288 downwards.
TCTCCTTGGCTGGGACTCCAGATGGTTTCTCTGGTATATTTTCTTGCAGTTCCCATTACTGGTGTGTGATCTAGGACAAAGGCTGCAGCAGCAGGCAGCACTGGCTGTGGATAGTTCTCCTACAAATTTTCTTTCTTTCTTTCTTTCTTTCTTTCTTTCTTTCTTTCTTTCTTTCTTTCTTTCTTTCTTTCTTTCTTTCTTTCTTTCTTTCTTTCTTTTTCCTTCCTTCCTTCCTTCCTTCCTTCCTTCCTTCCTCTCCCTCCCCCTCTCTCTCCCCCTTCCCCTTCCCCTCCCTCTTTCTTGTCACTGCCCTCCAGCCTGGGTGACAGAGTGAGATGCTAAGCTTTCTTAGAAAGCTCCATGCATAAATGAACTTAAAGCATAGATGCAGTTTTTCACAAAGCGAGATTTTTTCAGTTGTCAAAACTGAAACGTTTTTCTATTTTATCATTAAACAAAAATGTCAGTCCTGTTACACAGCACCTATACCACTTGGCAGAGTTGTATAGGGTTAGTTTGCCTTTAGGTGGATTTCTTCAGGGTAGCTGATATAGAAGTTAATACCTTAATGCTGTAACTTGATTTTCAAGTTAAAATAACCTTTCATTTTATGCCAGGAGGCTAATACTATAAACTTTTTAATTTATCTTGATTTGTTAAAGAGTAAGTACATTATCGGGAAAGATAACTTTTGAATTAGGTTCTATCCAATAATGAACATTTTAAAGAATTACTGGAAGTCAAAGCTTGTTAATTCAGTTGTGATAATGTTAAGAATGTTCTAGTACTTATCCAGGTCCTCTAGTGGTCAAGGATATAGGCTCTGGAACCATCTTCACAGTTTGCCTTAGGACCTCGTGTGTAGATTCCACTCATATAGCAAGGGATGATAACAGTTAACACTACTTCATAGGATGACTGTGAAAATTAAATTACTTACTGTATACCAGACTTTTGGAGAAAGTCCTGAATACATAGCTGCTGTTGATATTTGGCTTTGATTTTTATTAGCCTAAGAGTACTTATAAACATGCAGTTTTTCACAAAGTGAGATTTTTTTTTAACTTGTTCAAACTGAAAACATCTTTCTATTTTATCATAAAACAAAAATGTCAGTCCTGTTACACAGCACCGATACAACTTGGTATAATTCTGTGGACAAAAAAGGAAACTTGAGGTCTACTCTTGATTTTCCTGAGTATCTGCAAATAGCCATGCTTCACCTCTCTCTGCCTTGTTTATTCATTTATAAAAATGAGATTGGGTTTGAACTGGTTGATCTCTAAAATTCATTTTAGTTCTGCTTTTCTGTTTTTTTTTTTTTTGGTCTTCCATTGAATCTTAATTGTATGAATTAAAGAGCTAGCTCTAGTTCATGAGGAGAGAGCATTTTACAACCTGGAGAAGGAAAAAGACTTGTGGTGAGGAAGACAAGAAAATCTTACAGAAACTTTAAGGGCTGGAGAATAGGCTTGCATCATGTGATTCAAAACTTATATCTGTAGTTAGAAGGGAGGTGCTCTTGATTCAGTGTAATGGGCACATTTCTAACAGTTACTCCTGTCCACCACTGAAATGGGCCACCATAGGTAGTGGGTACTTCTTAATACCTGAAGGACAAAAGTCAAGGTCATACTGGCAAATGATGCTTCAGAGACAAGTTGAAGTTATTTAGGCTTCAAGCAGGGCTGATACCTGATGACTTCTTTAACCTTCTGGCCTTCCATGGGTGGAAATTATAGCATGATAAAGTTGTTAAAATAGTTAAGAAAAACCTATTGTAGTGTGACTCAGTAGTCTTGACTTTAACTGAATTATAATAATAATGATTCATATACTGAATTTTTTTATCTGCATTTTTTTGAGGGGGTGAAGTGGCTGAGTACTGTTTGTTCTCAGATTTGAAAATGCTGCTTCTCTAAATCTTGTGTAGTTTTTGATGATTCATCTGAGAAAGCAGTACTTTTCTTCTTTTTGCATAGTCTTGGAATGCTTGCCACTTTTCTCCTAACCTAAGCTGGGAACTTGAGTTTGGGTTCTTAGGTCCTGTTGAGTTACATAGCTAAATTTGTCATTGACTATGTGGGTGTGTTGCCAACTTCTCTGGATGTATTTACCAGTCTGGACAATTTTGATAGTTGTTATCTTCTTCCAGTTTCTGCTGTGCAGTAATCTTTGAAGAAATATATGTTGGGGAGCAAGCCCTTGGGGAAAAAGGCATTCTTACTACTTTTATTAAATTAAAATGCTCTCGTTCCCAATTCTTCAACAAATAGAAATAACAGTAATATTAATTGTTTGTTAACTATTGAGAACATCACACTCACTTATCCCCCTATCATTTAATTTCCGCAAATTCTGTGAAGCAATTATTACCAAGCCTAAGAGAGGTTGAATAACTTGCCAAGGCCATTCAGGTAGTGGTAAACAAGGGAATCCTCTCTCACTCTGCTTTTGTCTATTTGAGAAGATTATGTGTGTGTTTGCATTTCCTAAACTACCTCATGTTTCCTTTACCCACTAAGTGTCTTGTTCCTGCTGAATTGAGATTAGACTTCACTGCACTAGTGGTTACATCAATTTATGGCAGGGTTGCTCAACCTTAGCTCTACCGATAATTCTTTGTTGGGAATCGTCCTGTTCATTGTAGGGTGTTTAGCAGCATCCCTGGCCTCTTACTACTAGAAGAGTTGTGGCAACTAAAAATATCTCCCAAGACACTGCCAAAAGTCCCCTCGGATGTGAAATTTCCCCTGTTGAGAACCACTGACTAATGGACGCCTGTTAGCTAGCTCTCTGGCATGGTTAAGATCTTCCTACTCCTGTCTGGTTTCTTCTTGTTCCCAGCTTTGCTCAAAACCTTCTCCTCCCTGACTGTGCTTTCCTCAGCTAATTAGGTGGAAAGTTGCCAAGTGGAAGGTGGAATCAATAGGGAATAGGGCAGAGCTAAAGTCAGGTGTGGCTCTGGCTAGTGGCTGAGCCCTGCAGTACACAGATGGGTGTGTTTTTTGGTGGGGGCTAATGATTAGAGTGTTACAACAAATGTTCTGTGATGAAAAAATAAGCTGACAACGACACTGGTGGTCCTAGCAGACAACAATAATAAGGTATGTGGTATTTTCATGTTGTCTCAGGCTTGCCTTGAGAGTCTGGGACTATGAAAGAAAGCTCCAGGGAGGTTTTCTATTTAATGTTTTTATTTGAAGGAAGCAAAGAAAAGTGAAACTGGTCCTTGGTGAACTTTCGTCTTCAATATAGGTTTCAATTTTCAAGTGACTTTAATAGGTATAGTCCATTTTTTTTTTACATGTGTGAAATGAAGTGGGAGAGTTTGTAAATGTGAAGCAGCAAATGTTTACCGAATGCAGCTGAGGATGATACCATGCCCTCAAAAAATGCTTGGAGTACTGAGGGAGTGGAGGGAGACAGGCAGATGGGGAATGACACTACCATGTGAAGAATGATAGCTCGCAGGTGGTGAGGCAAGTAAGATCTCATAGATAAATCAGACACAGGGACAGGTGTTCCCACTCCCTGTTTATGTTCATTTTAAAAGTCACTGTTTTTAGTATTTCTCTTCTGGGGTTTATGAATTATTTTTACTTAGTTAAGATCATCTTGGGAGGCACAAAGGAGGGTAAGAGTTAAAAAAATACCTATTGGGTACATGCTCACCATCTGAGTGACAGGCTCAAGAGAAGCCCAAACATTGCGCATTATACCTATGTAACAAACCCACATGTATGCCCTTTGAATCTAAAATTTTTTTTAAAAATTTAATATTTAAAAAAAATCCTGAATGCCTATTTTTATAAACTTCATTGTCTTAATTATATTTCCCATTTTTAATAACTTTTTATGATTGTATTTTGTGGTTATATCCTCTTTTCTTGAAGATTAGCAGTTTATTAAGCTTTTTAATTTAAAAAATTTTAATTTTAAAGATGTGGGGTACAATTTAGGGTTAGGTATACAAATGGTCATTGTACAGGTAAAGTTTGGGGTTATATCTGAAATGGTTTATTTACCATTTCCCTATTGTTTAATATGTAGATTATTTTAAAGATTTTTGCTACTGTAAATATCTTTTGACTAATATCTTTAGGCATCAATTTTAATCCGAAGTTCAGATTTTTTCTTTCAGACAGTTTTGTGAACTAAGTGTGAATATTTTTAAGGCTCTTGATTCATATTGCTGAACTGCTTTCCGGAAGGGTTCTAATTAAGCTTTCTAGGCATTGAGTTGCCATTTCAGGGTATCCTTGCCAATGCTGGTGTTTTTGGCCTGTTTTTTCCCTCTATTTCACTGTTTATTACAGTGTCTTGAGAGACAACCACACAATCACTGTTGGGGCAAACATCTACATAATACATCCACAACTGGGCAACTTATAGGTCTATTTTCACAATCCAAAACATGACCAATAATCACCTCCAAGTAAATTAAAACTGCTCTTGCCACACACAGATGTAAGGCAGTGTCAGGAGGGTTTGTAACTTAGTCCACTGACAGCCTCAGGCACAATGCAGGCATTGAACACAGCCAGGTCTTCTCCTTGGCTTGAACACAGTCCGGCCTCCTCCGTGTTGTCTTGTCTTTCTGCTTTATCTTGCTACAGCCCAAAGTGGGACGATGAAACATTTTCAGAGGTGATGTCCAACAAGACACGCAGCTCTTCCCACCCCGGGAGACATGGCTTTGAGAAGCCAAGCTGTGGCCAGCATGGAGCCCAGAGTGGGGTCACACCTGAAACCCACCAAAGCCACCAACCATGTGGTGTCTGGGTGGTCTGCACTAACACCAGGCGTGAGGATGGGGTGAACAGACGTGCCAGTCCAGGGATTATTTATTTACATTTGGCTAAATTGGTGTTTTTTAAAAAAGCAAATCACTGATTGAACAGGTGGAAAATATCTCATTCTTGTCTTTCTTTGTCTGTTTTTTATTAGTGAAGTTGGTTTTTTGTTGTTTGTTTTTCTTTTTCCTTTAAAAGTTCTTTAGCTTCTTCTGTGGGTTGGCTGTGCATATTCTTTTTAAATTAATCGTTGAGAGTGTTATTACTTTCTTTAAAATTTGCTTTATACAGCTGCTTTATATATTAAGGGTAGTGGCATTTTGTGTGTCGTATTGTCAAAAACACTTTCCAACTTTTCAGTTGTCTTTTGCTTTCTGGGTAACTTTTGATATGATTTTAAACTTACAGAAAAAGTATACAAAGAAGATGGGGAATTACCACATATCCTTTACTAAGATTCAACGATTGTTTATATTTTATCCCATTAGCTTTATCACCCTTTCTCTATATACATATATGTGCATTTTTCCTGATTGATTTAACTTTAAGTTTTATATGTCCTAAGAATACTTCAGCATGCTGTTTCAAAGAGTTAGCGTATTCTTACATAATTTACACAGTAATATTATCAGAAAGAAATCAGAAGAAATTTAATAATTGGAAGAGTGTTGTTATCTAATTCACAATCCATACTGAAATTTCAGTAAGTTATCCCTATGATGTCCATTATTGCCCTTTGTTTTTCCTATCCAATATCCTATCCAGGATCATCCTGAATTTAGTTCTTGTATTTCTTTAGTCTCTTTTAATCTGGAATAGTTCATTAACCTCTCTTTGTCTTTCTTGACATTGACATATTGGAAAAGTGCAGACCAGCTATTTTCTAGAATATCCCTTATTTCATTCTTTGTCTGAAGGTTCCTAATGACTGGATTTGAGTTGCATATTTTAGACAATAACAAAAAAGTGGTTTTTATTCTTCCCAGTGTAGTATTAGGAGCCACCTGATGTCAGTTTTTTCTCTTTGAAGTTCATATGTATTGACCCTATGTAAACATCCTATTCCTCATTAAACTTTCAACCATTAGTTTTAGCAACCAATAATGATTTTCCAGGTTCATACTTCCTTCTGTAGCTATTAATAAGCATTCTATTGTAAAGGAAGAACTGTCCCTCCTTTCCTGGTTATTTCCTTAATGGGTTTTCTCTCCTTCCTCCACCTCCAATTTATTCAGTTATTTATTTGAGTGAATCATATACATATCCATATTTAGTGGCCTATAATTCATTACTGATTATTTTAATACTCAAATTATCTCAGATTTGGACTGTATAAGCCCTTTCAGGCTAGTTCCTGTGTCCATTTTATGTATCTTCACAGTTCTTTGGCACTTATTTACTTCTGGTGCAATAAGATGCTCTGGGCTCATTTTGTAAACCCTTGGGTCAGCTTTTCTTAGAGGAGCCTTGTTCCTATTAGTGGGGAATGGTATTTGAAAATTAAGATCTGGGTACATGATCTACTTATTGCAACTGGTGTGTCATTACTTCAAGGCAAAGCTAGAATATATTCTTATCTTTTATGTATTTATTTATATCCTTATTTTTATCTATACATCTACATTAGCTCATTTTAGTGCTGCTATAACAAAATATTCGAGACTGGGTAATTAAATAATATAAATTTATTTCTTACAGTTCTGGAGTCTGGGAAGTTCAAGATCAAGGTGCTGGCATTCAGTTTCAGATGGGGGCCTTCTTGTTGTATCCTCATATGATGAAAAAAATGGAAGGGCAAAACCGCTGAGCTAGTTCCCTCCAGCCTTTTATAGGGAACCTTTTAATCACCTCCTAAACACCCTACCTCTTAGCATTATCTCACTAGTGAATAAATTTCTCTCTTTCTTTCTCCTTTCTCCCTCCTTCCCTCCCTCCCTCCCTTCTTCCCTTCTTCTCTTCTTCCTTCCCTCCTTCCTTTCCTTCCTCCCTCCCTCCTTCTTTCCTTCCTTCTTTCTATCCTTCCTTCCCTCCTTTCTCCCCTTTCTCTCACAGGATCTTGCTTTGTCACCCAGTGGAGTGCAGTGGTGTGATCATATCTCACTGCAGCCAAGTAGCTGGGACTACAGGCACATGCAACCATGCCTGGCTGATTTTTTTTAATCATTTTTATTTTTTGTAGAGATAGCAACTGGCTATGTTGCCCAGGCTGTTCTTGAACTCCTGACCTCAAGCAGTCCTCTTGCCTCAGCCTCCCAAGTAGCTGGTATTAAAGGTGTGAGCCACTGTACCTGACCTGCGATTAAATTTCAACATATAAATTTTGAGGGACACATTCAGACCATAGCAACATCTATATATACACACAAATATATATTAAAACTATGATTTCATATTAATACTACCAGTGTTAATCCAACACCCTATGGGTACTTCTAGTTCTCCCTTATGTTGTTGAATTTTTTCAAATACTTTTTTTGCAAGCTGCTCACACTCTGTGCGCAAAGATATTGTATGTTTGTTTCTAGAAGCTTTGTAGTTTTGGCTTTTAGGTTTACATCTATAATCAATCTCAAATTATGTTTTATTTATGATGTGAGATAGGGGTTGAAGTTCATATTTTTTCTATATGGTTAGTCAATTGATCCAGCACCATTTGTTGAAAAGCCTTTTCATTCCACATTGAATTACTTTAGTGCCTTCTGTTGAAAATCAGTTGTCTGTGTAAGTGTGAGTCTGTTTCTGGACTTTATTTTTTTCCCTTGATCTGTTTGACTATCTTAGGCCATCACAACACTCTCTCTATTATTGTAACTGTGTAAGAAGTCTTGAAGTCAGATAGTGTGAGTCCTTCAACTTTGTTCTTTTTCAAGATTGTTTTGGCAATTTTAGGTCCTTTGTATTTCCAGTTAAATTTTAGAATCAAATGGCCAGTTTATAAAAAAATGCCTGATGGGAATATGGTTGGAATTGGGATTTGGGCAGAATCAACATCTTTACCAATATTGACTCTTCCAAATTACAAACATAGCATATGTCTTCATTTATTTAGGTATTTAATTTATTTCAGCTGTGTTTTGTAGTTTTCAATATATGGCGCTTTTGTTGAGTTTATTTCTAAATACTCTGCTTTTTGATATTAAGAAACCTATTGAAATTTTTATTTTCTTTTTGTTACTAGTAAATAGAAATACAGTTGAGTTTTGTATATTGACCTTGCATCCTGTGACTGTGCCAAATTTATTTAGATAAGTCTTGCTATACTGACTTAGATTTCTTAGGAGTTACTTTTGTTAACAATTATATAGCCTGTGAAGAGAAAGTTTTACATCTTGCTTTCCAATGTTTATGCCTAATACTTCTTTTCTTGGCCATATTACACAAGCTAGGACCTTTTATATACTGTAATATTAGGTAGAATTGGTGAGAAGTAGGCATCTTTACCATATTGTCAATCTTTGAGGGAAATTCCTCAGGAAATCATTGAGAGTATGTTATTTACTGCAGGTTTAGATGATTGAGAAAATTTCTGTCTGTTTCTAGTGTGCTGAGATTTTGTTTTGTTTTTCTAAACCCAGGATGATGTTGATCTTTGTTGCATCTGTAATTGTGGTAAAAGACATTGACTTTCAAATGTTAATTCAGACTTTCTATTCTTGGGATAAACCTTGCATGGTCTTTTTTAAGTAAGTTATTGATTTTGATTTTTCCATTGTTTTGCTAAGGATGTTTTCATCTATGTTCATGAATTATGGACACGTTTTGTAGTTTTTTGTAATTAAAAAAAACTTTTGGGAATTGTCTTCTCCTTTATTTTCTTCCTTGTATGTTTGATAGAATTCATCAGATAGAAGCCATCTGAGTTTTGAGTTTTCTTTTTGCAAAAGGGTAGGCTAACCAGTATAATTTATTTAATAGATATATGGCTATTTATATTTTTAAAATTTCATCTTGTGTTACTGTCAGTGGTGGAAAGTATTTTGTTTTCCACATTATCACTAGTGTTCATATGGTATTACTTTTTTTCATCCCCTTTTTTTTTTTTGTTAACTTTAATTGAAAACATTTTTTTAAAATACAGGATCCTGTTCTATACTGACTGGAGTGCAGTATGCTTCCTTTTTTTTTTTTGGTAGAGTTTAGTTTTTATCTGGTGTCATTTGCTGGGGATGAATTTCCTTAGTTTTGATTTATTTGACCTTGTCTTTACTTTGCCTTCATTTCTTGAAGATGGTTTTGCTGCATGTGGTGTTCTAGGTTGACAATTTTCTTTTAGTACTATAGATGTTGGTGCATTGTTTCCTGGCTTCTTCTTCTGTTTTTTTCCTTCCCTGATAAAAGATCAGCTGTTATTCATATTGTTGTTACTATTATTTTTGTTATTCTTATTGTTGTTTCTTTCTAGTTTCAAGATTTTTCTTTTGTTGGTTTTCAGTAGTTCGTCTACAATGTTCTCAGCTGTAGTTCTGTTTTTATTGATCCTACTTAGTGTTTAAGTTTCTTGGATGTATAAGTCAGTATTTTTCATTAAATTTGGGAAAGCTTTAATTATAATCAAATGTTTTTTCTGCTCCAATTTCACTCTTTCTTGCCTTCATTTTCTATTATATGTATGTTATATTGCTCAATATTATCTTAGAGGTGTGTGAGAGTTAATTTTTCTCCGGTCTTTTTTTCCCTTCATTTTTCCAATTAGGATAATTTCTATTCATTTGTCTTCTAGTTCACAGGCTTTTTGTCTTATCCATTCTACTATTAAGATCAAAGAATGCATTTTTTTTTTTTTTTTAGTTGGAGTCTCACTCTGTTGCCCAGGCTGGAGTGCAGTGGCATGCTTACAGCCACCGCAGCCTTGACCTCTTGGGTTCAGGCATTCCCTCTCCCTCAGCCTTCCAAGTAGCTGGAACTACAGGTGTGCGTCACCACACCCAGCTAATCTTTTGATATATTGTAGCGACGAGGTCTCACTGTGTTGCCCAGGCTGGTCTTGAACCCGTGGACTCAGGCAATCCTCTCATCTCTGCCTCCTAAGGTGCTGGGATTATAGGTGTGAGCCACCATGCCTGGCCAAAGCATGAATTTTTTATTTTAGTTTCCAATCTTTTCTGTTTTGAATTTACATTTGGTTCTGTTTCATAATTTTCATTTCTTAGCTGAGATTTCCAACCTGTTCATTCATTAAGACCATGTTTCTTAAGTTTTCTTTCACTTGCAGTGGGTAATAGCTGAAATTATTGTAATGTTTCTGGTATTATAGTAATTTCCATTTTCATTTGACTTAACCTTGTTAATACTTTTACTTTCAACCTTTGGTGTTATTATTCATTGTGTAAATAATATATAACTGGAGATAAGTTATATTCTAGAAAATAATCATATCTTGTGTAAATAATATATAACTGGTGCTATTTATATTTTATAAAATAATCTTATCTTTTATTTATTTATTTATTTATTTTAAAGATGTGGAGTACACTTCAGGGTTAGGTACAGAAGTGGTCATCATACAGGTAAAATGTGGGTACCCTTATTGGTGTTACGAGCTATCTAGGGTTGTTAGTGGGGTATTCAAGTCCCCAGCTATAATAGTGTTAAGTCAATGTCTTGTTTTAGTTTATTTAGTAGTTGCTATATACATGCTGGTGCTCCTGTATTGGGTGCATATATGTTTGGGATGGATATTTCTTGTTTTTGGATTGAACCTTTTATCATTATGTAGTGTCCTTTTGTATCTTTTAAAATTTTTGGTAGCTTAAAGTTTGTTTTGTCTGATATTAAGATTGAGACTCCTGTCTTCTTTTGTGATCAATTTGCCTGGAAACTCGTTTTCCATCCTTTAAATTTGAGTCTGTGTGTGTCCCTTTTGGTGAAATGAGTTTCCTGAATACAGCAAATAAGTAGGTCATGGTTTCTTATCCAGTTTGCCATTCTGTGTCTTTTTGGTGGTGCATTTAATCCATTCACATTAGGCTGATTGTTGAAATGTGATTGTTTATCCCTGTCATGAGGTTCTTATAAAGTTTTTTCTTTGCTTGTTTCTTTTAGCTTTGGGGTTGATGTATGTGTGTTTTTTCAGATTTGTTGTTGCGATGTATTCGCTGTTGATTCTGTGCTCTGCTGTTCTCTTGGGAAGTGTGTGGTCATTCTTTTTTTTTTTTTTTTCTTTCTTCTGTGCTTAATACCTTTTTAAGTGTCTCCTGTAGTGTGAGTATATTCTTTTGAAGTTTCTTTAGTGATGGTCCACTGGTCAACCTTTGTCATAAACTCTGTTATTGTTAAGCTGGAAATACCATGATTTCATCTTCACTCTTGAAGGGTAGTTTTGCTGTGCATAGAATGATAGTTGACAGGTTTTCTTCATACCTTTTTTTTTTTTTTTTGAATTGGGGTCTCACTCTGTCATCCAGGCAGCAGTGCAGTGGCACAGTTATGGCTTACCACAGCCTTGACCTCCTGCACTCAGGTGATCCTTCCACCTCAGTCTTCCAAGTAGCTGAACTGTAGGTGTGTGCCACCATATCCAGGTAATTTTTTAATTTTTTGTTGAGATGAGGTCTCAAACTCGTTGACTCAAACAATGACTCTGCCTTCCAAAGTACTGGGATTGCAGGCATGAGCCATCATGCCAGGCCTTTTTCTTGATACTTTGAAGATAATATTCTACTGCCTGTTGGTTTTTATTGTTGCTGGTGAGAATTCTATAGTCAGAGCTAATTGAAGTATCTGTCCTTTCTCTCTGACTGTTTAAAGATCTTTGGCATTGTTTTGCAATTACTATAATGTTTAGATGTCTAGGTGTGGGTTTATTTTTATTTATACTATTTGGTATATATTGTGCTTCTTGAACCTAGATTCAATCTTTTGTCTGTTTTTGTAAATTCTCAGCACTTAATTTTTCAAATATTTGCTTTTGTTCTATTATCTGTGTTGTCTCCATTCTCTGTATTATCTCTTATTGGGATTCAAATTAGTCAATCTGTCTCTTAATCTGTGTTTAATTTTAAAAAAAATTTTTCTAACTCAGTAATTTCTTTAAATCTGGCATGTAGTTTGGCAATCTCTCTTTAGCTTTGTCTAATCTACTGTTTAATTATCTAATCTACTGTTTAATTTATGTTATTTTTAATTTTTTTTTTTTTTGAGTCAGAGTCTTACTCTGTCGCCCATGCTGAAGTGCAGTGGCATGCTCACAGCCACCCCAGCATTAACCTGCTGGGCTCAGGCAATCCTTCTGCCTCAGCTTTCCAAGTAGCCGGAACTACAGGCATGTGCTACCATGCCCGGCTAATTCTTTTTGGATATATTGTAGAGAGGAGGGCTCACCAAGTTGCCCAGGCTGGTCTCGAACCCCTGAGCTCAGGCAGTCCTCTCACCTTGGCCTCCCAAAGTGCTGGTGTTACAGGCTTGAGCCACTGCACCTGGCTATTTTTAATTTTTAGAAACATTTTATTCTTTTTCAGACTATTTTTGATACTTTTTGTTGTTTGCTCATTTTAGAATTTCTTTTATTTACTTAAATACTTTACATATTATCTAAGATCCTGTTTAATAATTACATTATCTAAAGTGATGGTGAGGGCAGTATATGTTAGTTATTTCTGCTCACTCTCATTCATAGAGATTTCTTTTGTGTATGTAGTAATATTTTATTGTCAGCTTATATATGGGGGATACCCACCAAAAACTGGAATTTATTTGTAAAAAATTGTTTATTTATTCTCACATGTTTAAACTTCAGTCACCTTCAAAGTACTTTCTGTCTGATGCAATATACCTATCAAGATGCTTTTTGCACTGCTCAAAACAGTTTTTGAACTGGTCAGTTTTGATATCTTCTAGTGTCTCTGCCATTTTTTGTTTTACCTCTTCCACATTGGCAAAAACATTTCCCTTTGAGGACTTTTTCATCCAGGGAAACAAAGTCACTAGGAGTGAGATCAAGTGAGTAGGGAGAGTGGAGCATGGGAGTCATGCCGTTTTTGGTCAAAAACTACTGCACACTCAGTGTGGTGTGGGTAGGTGCACTCATAAATCACCCATCATGAAATGAACAAGCATGTTGAAAGACTCTCCTCCCCAAAATTCACTAGAGCTAAATGCAGCCTCTCACAGCGCTAGCTGGTACACTGATGCTGATGAGTTTCGAAACACTTACCTAGTAGGGAAAGCCCATACCGCAAGGGACCTGCCTTCCAAAAGATAATTCCATATATATTTCTTTGGATTTAATCTGTGAGGAGACTAAAGGACCTCAGTTGGAGATATTTTCTTCAAGAGACTGGATATGGATTCTGCTGGGAAGTAGAGAACACTTTTTGTCCTGGAAGACTTTAGCCACTTTGCAGAATACCTGTACTCAGTACAGGCATATTGTATTCACCTGACCTTTGGAGTGAGGCTATCTAACTTCTTTTTGATAAACTTATCAGTTATCTTCCTGATTCCAACTTTATAACTACATAACCCTTGTGGAGCTACCCAGTATTGTCAGTTCCTCCTCCTTTTGCAGGACTTACGCAGTATACATTAGCTGCCTCATAGCTTACCCACCGCCAGCTTAGAAATTCAGCTATTAAGCCTGCTAAGTCAGTTACCATTTATCACCATGCTATCCTCTTTTCAGCTTTCAGAATTTTGTTTTCTCTCTTTTTTTCATGTGGGTTTATGTGTTTTAAAATATCTCTTTAACCACAGTTTTGCTGGTGTTTTGGAAGGGAGCAAAAGCAAATGCATGTTTAATCTACTTTATTTTTCAAAAGCTTCATGATGATTTTTAAATTCTGAATTAACTACTAGTGATGTCATAGGTGAGGACTATTTTACTTCACATAGTAGACACCTTGCCTATGAAATCAGTACATTTAAGTAAATTACTCTGTTAATTTCAACTTTCCAGACAAGAATGATGTTATGATTGATGATGAAATTTAAGCAGCATGGACTTGAGACTATATGCAATTGACCCAGACAGTATCTTACTAACTCTTAGCAAAACACTCAAATTAAGCCTGTACCATAATACAGTTTCAAGAGTCAGTGTCAGTGAGAATAGACTCTTACTTAATCAAGAGTAAAACAAGATTTATTTTGATTCCCTTTTAAACATTTTCAGTTGTTACTATAATTGATTGATCTAGACAGGTACCCTGCCATCATAGAGAACTGAATTTTTTTCCTGAAGATGACATAATTTTATCATAAAGAACTGGAGAAGAGAAGAGACTCTTTTACCTTTTTCTTACTCCTTTTTCTTTGCCTCATTTCCTTTGTATATTTAAATATATCTTATCATTATATGTATCTTACATGAGGCTTTTTTGATTTTAAGGAACAGAAGCTCACTTCAGTATTCTTTAAGAAAAGAGTGTTTGTTTTCAGGCCATAAGGAAATGATATAAATGACTGTCAGGATCTGACACAGTTCTAGGCACCAGTTACACTTACTGGTCATTGTATCTCTGCTGTTTTCTTCATTTTTGCTCCATTTTTCCCTCGAGGCCAGAATGCTTCTTTATCTACACATTATTTTTTTTCTCTATTTCATATCTTCTGTTTCTAGTTTCTAGTTCTGTTTCTAGTTCCCTCTGACCTTGTTTGTGAATCTTTGAGGATCTTCCTTTGCTTTATGTATCTTTTCAGCTTCACCTCCCTTTAAGTATCTGATTCCCAGTATGGATTCTATCTCAGCGTGTCCAGATTCCACATGCCAGTTTACCTAACTAGCCTTTCCCCAGCCAGTGGATTGCCTGTTCTTGGGGCAGATGCCTGTCTGTGTGTTGGGGGAAGTAAGGATCCTGTGATCAAACCTGACTGCTGAGACCTCATTCTCTTAGCTGGGTACGGTGATGACATGCTTAACATGAATACTTCTAAGGTGTTTAAAATTCTTTTGGAGCCATGGAGGATATAAAAGTAAAAGCCCTTTAACTTAGAAAGCAAATGGGCCTGTTGCAGAAATAAATATGGTAAACTAAAAATATTTTTGCTGTTTATTCTTGTGTGAATACTGTTTCTAGTCTAATGCACATTTGGAATTTTTTTGTGTCTGTGATTCTAGCCAAAAAGGAAATAAAGGTTTCCAGTCATTTCTGGAAGTTTTAATGTCAGAGATGTAATGTTTATGTTAAATGAAAGCAGTTTATTATGTATATGAATCAGTATATAAGAAATGGTTTTAGGTACTATTATAATCCCTAAAAATTCATTATGTTGTGCTGTATAATATAAAATCAAGTGAAAAAAATCATAGCATGTTTGTGGATGTTAGACATTCAACTATAATCTCTATACCACTGTATAGTTTATAATACAGTTTTCACAGTTGTTATGGCCCTAAGTTGAAAAGCATACAGGTGAGGGCCGTGAGGAGCCCTGCTAAATGAGGATGCTAAGAAAGGCCTGGGTCGGTCTTTACAGCTTGCTAATTTGGGGCACAGATTCTGCAGCTAGGCTTGCTGCTGTCCATTGAGTCTGGTCTGGCCTGGCCCTTGCATGCCAGTTCACTTCTCTGTTTCCTCAGTGGAGTCAGATTTGCCTCATGGAGTCATGAGGAGTGACTTAGTGCATGTAAAGTGTATAGAACTAGCCTACTATGTGGGAAGCTCTCTGTGAATATGTGTTCTTATGCAGGCTTACTAGGTGTGGTGGCAAACCCAGGTCTCAGACCAGGTCCCCTGACTGAATCTTGTACTTTTACGTTGTGCTGCTTCTGACAACTTTTTAAATTTATGGTGTGTTTACTGACTTTTAATTTACAAATGATTAGAGCAAGGTTAATTGTTAATTCCTTTCCTCAAATGTATATTCTTCCTGAATAAGTGAAATTTTCAGAAATTACTACAATTTAAACCATACCTTAAAAAAATTTATTTATTTATTTTAAAGATGTGGGGTACAATTCAGGGTTAGGTATACAAATGTTCATTATGCAGGTACCCTTGTTGACGAGGTGTGACCCCCCTTCCCTAGGCAGACTCCTACTACTGCCAGTCCCGCTTCTCCATCCCCCTCCTGGCAATCCTTTTCTTACAGTATTACAATAATTGTTCAAGGTCTGCTTATGAGTGAGAACATGTGATACTCAATACTTTGTTTCTGTGAAAGATCAATCAGTATTGTAGACTTTAAGCCCATCCAGGTTGCTGTGAAGTTCATGATTTTGTTCTTTATGGCTGCATAATATTCTATTGTGTATATGTACCATATTTTTTAAATCCAGTCCTCTTTTGATGGGCAGCATAGTGGGTTCCATGGTCTTGCTACTGTGAACAATGCTGCAATAAACATACGTGTGCAGATAAACCATACCTTTTTTTAAAAAAATAATTTATCTGGAATATTTATTTTATTTTTATTTATTTAATTTCAAAAAACTGGAACTGTCAAAACACTAGTGGGGATGTATTATAAATTCTGTATTAAATTCTACTGATTTTACTACATATTTCTTCTCTTAAGACCTTGATATGTTCTACATTATACATTTTTATTTCTTCAAAATAAGTTTTATTTGTGGTACTACATACTTTTTAAAGAATCAGTTACTTTAGAAAGAGTGAAAGTTTCCTTGCAATCCTACCCCATTTTCTTTCTAAGTGCTCTCTAGCTACACTGTCAACAGTTGGCTATTACACACACATATACATATGTGTGTTTGTGTGTACACACACACACAGCCTGAAAACTAAACACTGCATGTTCTAGGTCTTTATGTAAACAGGTTCCTGGCTGGTCTGACCCTGCCTATATCCTTAGGAATGTGCAAAATTTGTGTCTTCCTGCAGTGGTCCTAGTACAGACTCAGGCTGGGAGTCGTGCTTCTGGAAAGTAATATATGAAAGTGATTTTGAAAAAGGGGTGATTGATTAAGGGTTCATCTACTACCAAAGTCAATTAGAAGTCTAGTAACAGGCAGGAAAATGTCAGTGACCATTTTTCTTACACATTATTTTAATTTATTGTTACCAAATTTACAGCTAAGTCATTATTTAGGCCTGCTTAAGCATATTTAACTAGGTCTGTTGAATGAGGCTTGGCACAGTGCTTCCAGATTATCTGATCTAAGACATCTATTTTTTTGTTTGTTTGTTTGTTTGTTTTGAATCAGAGTCTCACTTTGTTGCCCAGGCTGGAGTCTAGTGGCATGATCATGGCCACTGCAGCCTCGAACTGCTGGGCTCTGGCGATTCTTTCACCTCAGCCTCCCTGGAAGCCAGAACTACTGGTGTGTGCCACCACGCCCAGCTAATTTTTTTTTTTTTTCCGTTTTAGAGATGAGGTCTTGCCAAGTTGCCCAGGCTGTTTCCCGAACCCTTGGGCTCAGGCAATTCTCTTGCTTTGGTCTCTCCAAGTGCTGCTGGGATTACAGGTGTGAGACATTGTGCCCAGTCTAAGGCACCTGTTAATTTGATTGTGAGTGCTTAACGAGGTCTTGCCATCATTGTTATGGGGCAGCCTAAGGAGCAGTATGTCTTTA
This sequence comes from Carlito syrichta, assembly GCF_000164805.1. Classification (NCBI taxonomy): domain Eukaryota; kingdom Metazoa; phylum Chordata; class Mammalia; order Primates; family Tarsiidae; genus Carlito; species Carlito syrichta. The sequence continues at coordinate 213,020 of NW_007234199.1, read as the reverse complement.
TTGAATGCAATCATGGAATCACTGCTTCTGTAGCCAGGGTAGCCTCCTCTTAGCTGTGGGCCTGCCTCTTCCTGTCATGTCCCTCACTTCCATTAAAGTGACCCTGAAGCCACATTCTAGCTCTGTCTTTCTTTCTTCTGTGTGGAGGATCATATGGATCTTCTGTCACAGTCAGACTTTAGACCTTTCCAATTTCTTTTAAGGACTAGTTTGTGTCTATTTGATGTTAGTGAGCTAGTGATCCACAAAGTATATCTACAGAAGAATAATACTTTAGCAGCTGTTATAGTAGCTAGAGGTATGTGTAGGATAGAAAAGGCAGTGGGTATACTGTATTAAGCATCTTTTGTTGTTGTTTAATGGGTAGGAATAGTTTCAGTTTTGCAAGATGGAAAAGTTCTGGAGATCCATTTCACAACAATGTAAATATACTTAACACTGTTAAACTCGTTTCACTTAAAAATAATTGAGTGGATTTCATTTTTTTTAACCACAAGAAAAAATAATCATCTTTTGTGGAATATAGATCAAAAGGCTAAGTACAGAGTTTTGGATTATTATTATTATTATTATTATTTTTGGTGACAGGATTTCACTCTGTCACCCAGGTTGGAGTGCAGTGACAATGATCCGGGCTTGCTGAAGCCTTGACCTTTTGGGCTTAAGTGATCCTCCCACTTCAGCCTCCCAAGTAGCTGGGACTACAAGTATGTGCCACCATTCCTAGCTAATTAAAACAATTTTTTTTTGGTAGAGAAAAGGTCCCATTATGCTGTCCATGTTGATCTGAAACTCCTGGACTTAAACGATTCTCCTGCTGTGGTATCCCAGAGTGCTGGGATTACAGGTGTGAGCTACTGTGCCTGGCCTGGATTTTTTGCCTTTTTAATACTTGGTTCTATTTACTCATCCTTTACTACAAATTAGATCAATAGATTAGAACTTTGGAGAATTTAGCAAAGCAGAGGAGAAGTATAGCAAACAGAATTCATTTATTTAACATTTATCAAGCACCTCCAATTAGGGAGGCTCTGTGCTTTTAGCTTATAATTTACAGAAGACAAGGGGCATATACCTCAGAGGACAGAGAAGTTAATGAAGGTGTACAAGTATTGCCACTTTTGCTGAAAGAACTGTAGAAGCTCTTTTACTGTAAATAGGAAATCCTAAAAAATTTTGTATACCATGAACATTTTGTTGTTGACTTAAAGCATACAGATATACAGTCACTCATCAAACTTTCACAACTTTGTTATTGAGAATTTCAAGCATACACAAAAGTAAAGGAGGAGGATAATGAACTGTTGTGTGCTTGGCACTAGCCAGCATCTACTCAGCCTCTTGTTTTCTTATATCACTCTCCCACTGCATTTTTGGAGTACATTCTTGTTATCATTTCATTTTATTTGTATTGCAGTACTTTTACTGAAAGATAAGGGCTGTTTTCTTAGAACTAATCATAATACTACTATCATCTCAAAGTTATTTCACACTTTTTTTTGCAGTTGATTTGAATCAAGAATCTAAACAAGGTGTATACAGTATGTTAAGTTTGTATGTTTTCTTTAATATCCTTCATCCCGTAAATTCCCTTTTTATTTTTCTTTGTTTTTAAATTAAAATGTATTTACTGAAGAAATGATGCCATTTGTCTCTATAGTTGCTTGTACTATGAATTTTGCTGAAAGTATCTCAGTGGTTTCATTTGACATGTTTCCTTTCCCTGTATTTCCTGAAACTGGATGTTAGTTTTAAAGGTTTGATCTGATTTAGGTTCATTTTTCTTGCAAGAATATTTTATTCATAGGACATAGTGTGTGTGTTTCCAACAGCTTATAATATCTGATTTTTTTCCTTTGTAGTAGTAGTAGCCACTTAGACTTTGCATAGGTCCATTATTTAATCATGGGATTGCAAAAAGTTGTATTCTGATTTTATAATTTCTTCTTCATTTATTAGCTGGAATACTTCTATAGAGAGATTTCTTTTTGCAAACTATTTGGTTACCTGGAGATGCAGTTTATACAGGGAAGTCAGGTTAAATGAATGAATGTACACATACATACAGTTTCTAACTTCCAGTTCTATGTTAGGTGAATGGGAGCACACTATGTATAATTTTTCTTCTTGCTTTTTTTTTTTTTTTTTTTTGAGTTGGTGTCTCACTCTGTCGCCCAGACTGGAGTGCAGTGGCCACTCCTGGCAACCGCAGCCTCAACCTGCTGGGCTCCAGCAATCCTTCTGCTTCAGCCTTCCAAGTAGCTGGAACTGCAGGCGTGTGCTACTGCACCTGGCTAATTTTTTTTTTTTTTGTAGAGATGAGGTCTCACCAAGTTGCCCAGGCAGATCTTGAACCCGCGGGTTCAGGCAATCCATTCACCTCAGCCTCCCAAAGGCGCGGGATTACAGGCTGAGCCACTGAGCCCGGCTTAGTTTCACTTTCTATAAAGTAGGTTGAGACTTTAGAAACATTTGAAGCAATCTGAGCACATAATTCTAGTATTTTAGAATTTTTTTTTCTTGTTTTCTCTCTTATAACTAATTTGTCAAAAAATTTTAAGAAAAGTAATATGCCTGTATGGACATTTTTCAAAGTATTCAAGTTAATTTTATTTATTTATTTATTTTGAGTTGGAGTCTCACTCTGTCGCCCAGACTGGAGTGCAGTGGCCGCTCCCGGCGCTCCCAGCCACCACAGCCTCGACCTGCTGGGCTCTGGCGATCCTTCCGCCTCAGCTTTCCGAGTAGCCAGAATTACAGGCATGCGCTGCCACGCCCGGCTGATTTTTTGATTTATTGTCGAGATGAGGACTCGCTGCCCAGGCGGGTCTCGAACCCGTGGGCTCAGGCAGTCCACTCACCTCAGTCTCCCAAAGGCGCAGGATTACAGGCTGAGCCACCAAGCCCGGCTCAAGTTAATTTTATAGATATAGTGACTTCTTATTTTTAGCCCCATTTTTGCTCATTTGTGATCAGTTTACATACTACTAAATTAAATTATACAGTTGCAGTAATGAGTACAATTAACATCAACAGGTTTGGAGATAATAGCTTTTTGGTAATGCATACAACTTATATTGGAGGGAGCAGAAATGTGCACATTGTTAGAGAGTAGCTTTAATAATTGTGAGCATTCTTTATGCTGTGGGCATTGGCTGATATATTTTAGGGAGGGAATGGATAGCATCAGTTCTCTTCTAAAATCTTCTAATTCCTAGTAGGGGCCTGACACTTATAAGATGCTCGGAAGATGATTGATGAGGCAATTCACTATTTGGGTCAGACTATGAAAGCACGTGCTTCGGTAAAAGAAACCATAGAGAGAGTAAAGAAACAACCCACAGAAAGGGAAAAATACTTGCAAACTATGCATCCAATAAAGGCCTACCTAACAGCCACAATCTATAAGGAATTAAAACGAATTGACAGGAAATAAAAAAACTAAAAAACCATTAAAAACTGGGCAAAGGATATAAACAGATACTTCTCAAAGGAAGACATATAAGCAGCCAACAAATGTATGGAAAATGATTAGCACCACTAATGATTAAAGTGTAAATCAAAACTACAGTGAGATACCTCTCATACTAGTAAGGATGGCTGTTATTAAATAGTCAAAAAACAACAGGTGTTGGTGAGGCTGTGGAGAAAAGGGAACGCTTGTGCACTGTTGTTGGGAATGTAAACTGGATATAACCTCTGTGGAAAGCAGTCTGGATATTTCTCAAAGAACTAAAAATAGACTCAACAATATCACTTCTGGAAATATACCCAAAGGAACATAAATTGTTATACCACAAAGACACTTGCACTCATGTGTTTATTATAGTGCTATTCACAATAGCAAAAACGTAGAACAAACCCAGATACCCATTGACAGTGGACTGGATATTAAATAGGTGGTACGTATATACTGTGGAATACTATGCAACCATAAAGAAGAACAAAATCATGTCCCTTGCAGCTGGAGACCAACATTTTAAGTGAATTATCACAGAAGCAAAAAAATTGAATACAGCATGTTCTCAGTCATAAGTGGGCACTAAATATTGGGCACACACAGTTACAAAGATAGGAACAGCAGATGCTGGGCACTGCTAGAGGAGGGAGGGAGGGAAGGGGGTATAAGGGATACAAAACCCCTCAGCAGGTACCATGCTCACAGCTTGTGGGTAGGAAGAGGGCGTGTCAGAAGCCCAAACCGGCCAGGAGTGGTGACTCAAGCCTGTAATCCCAGCAGTTCGGGAAGCCAAGGTCAGGGGATTGCCTGAGCAGCCTGGGCAATTTGGTGCGACCTCATCTCTACAATAAATAAAAAAATTAATCAGGCATGGTAGCACGCACCTGTAGTTCTTGTTACTTGGAAGACTGAGGTGGAAGAATCGCCTGAGCCCAGCAGGTCGACGCTGGGGTGACCATGAGTGTGCCACTGCACTCGAGCCTGGGTGATGGAGTGAGACTCCAACTCAAAAAAAAAAAAAAAAAAAAAGCCCAAACCTTGCCTTCATGCAATATACTTGCATAAGAAATCCTCATATATACCTTGTGATTCTTTAAAAATAAAGTGCTTGTCCATTTGTTTGATTAGGATAATGTTTTAAATATTTTTTATTTTCTCAAAGAGAAAGATTTAAGATGAAGTAAAAATCTCTGAGAAGTGATGACTGACTTTAAAAATAAATGACTGTTTCCTGATTTACATTTATATTTCTTTAAATTGGGTGTTGGGTTATTATTTTGATGATTAACATGAACATTTTTTGCTCTAATTATAGTTATTTTAACCAGAAGATGTTTTTTAGATGGAGAAAGTAAAAAAGAATGGATTCCAGGATCATACAGCAAATAGTAAACCTAAGTATTTACATTCTACCACTTGTATGTAAGTTAATAACGAAATTACCAATTCTTAGTAAACATTAACCTTTGGGACTTATCCATGAGAAAATGGGAGCTGTGCTTGGCCTCCATTCCTTCAACTTCTCAGTTTTTTTAAATTAATTAATTGATTTTTTATTATGATGTTGTGGGGTACAGTTAAGGATTAGGTATACAGTTACGTTTCATTCAGGCACCCTGTTGATATGAGGTGTTTCCCCGTTCCCAGACAGATATTTGCTACTGTTAATCCCATCTCCCTCCCTGCCATAGTTTCCCATTACTGTCAGTCATTTTCTTATAGTATTGCATTGGATGTTCAAGGTCCATTATATGAGTGAGAACATGTGATACTCGGATCTTTGTTTCTGTGAGAGGTCACTCAGTATTATAGACTCTAGTTCCATCCAGGTTGCTGTGAAATTCATGATTTTGTTCTTTTTTATGGCTGCGTAGTATTCCATCGTGTATATGTATCACATTTTTTTAATCAAAAGAGGACTGGATTAACTTCTCAGTTTTATTACCTATGCATATCATAGACATGGTGCAGTGGAAGGATACAAGGTTCAGTCATAAGAAAGCGCAAATAAAAGTTCTAGGAATATTTTATCCCTGCTTTGTGTAGAACACAGTAAGGAATTCCAAAGAAAGGTGATGGTACAGAACACTGTAGGGAATGCTAAAGAAATATGTAGCAGTCAGGGAACATTCAGCCTTTTAAGCTGGCCGAGCTTCATATCTGGCAGGGAATGATCTAAAACTTTGGTATTTTTTTAATCAGGATTCTCCTAAGAAACCAAACCAAAAGGGGGATTGTGTGTGTACACATATATACACCCACACATATGTATGTATATACATATATATACATATATATCACACACACAGACTTGGAGAGATACTGAGGTTTATATTAAGGAATTAGCTCACGCAATGGCAGAGGCCAATTATTTCGAAATTTGTAGGGTGGGTGGGCAGACTGGAGGCCCAGAAAAGGGTTGATTTTGGAGTTTGAGATCAAAGGCAGTCCGCTGTCAGAATTCCCTCTTCTGGGGGAGACCAGTCAGTCTTCATTAAGGCTTTCAACTGATTGGATGAACTCCCCTCCACACCCCCTTTTGGAAGGTAATCTGCTTTACTCAGAACAATTTAGAAGTCAAGCATGGTTCTTGGGAGCTACTTGGGAGGCTGAGGCCAGAGGATCATTTGAGCCTAGGTGTTCAAGTCCAGCCTGGGCAACGTAGTGAGAACCAGTCCATCTTTGAAAAAAACAAAAAAGATGAACTCAAACCAGGAACAGTTGACAGAAATTTTGGTGTCCTCTCTGTGTTTCTTCCCACTACCCATCTCCAATACACACACCTGCTGGTGTGGGTCTACAGAGATCTTCCTGAGTCATTGAAGGAGTCATGATGACATGTACTACCTTGAAGTGGGTCCTTCCTACCCTGTAGTATTATTTAACTCATGCTCAGCTGTGGCCCCTCTCTATTACTTGCCTCTGGGGATTCCACATTGTACACATTGGCCTTCAATCTGTAGCCCAGCTGTTCTCTCCTGGGCAAGCACTTGCATTTGTTTAAAAAAATTTTTTTTAATTTCTATTTTTTTAAAGAGTTGTGGGGTACATGTGAGGATTCGCTGCATAAGTAAATGGCATGCCATGAGGTTTGGGCTTCTAGCAAGCCTTCTCTTCCCCTGGTAGTGGGCATGGTACACAGTGGGTGGTTGTGCACTTACATTTGAACAGGACTTCTAGCATTAGGCTCCATGGTTTTCCTTAGGGGTCCAGTTTTTATGTAACTCTTCCTACTAGGCATCATTGTTGGCATACCTGGAATCCTCACTCTGCCCCTCTTCTTGGTAGAGGATTTGAGGTTGTATGTTGAATGGTTAGCTTCCCCAGTCTACTGGAGTAGTTTAAAGATGAAATAACATATGGAAAGAGGTTATAATTTTTAAATGGCAATATTTCTTTTCAATGACTTGTGATTAAATTTGCAAGTGAACTCAAAATTTACAGTTAAGTATCAGTTAAATAAATTTAATACAGCTATTTGAGGCACATCTTAGTGCCTTAAAATGTTCACTTTTGAAATATCTAAATATCTTTGTCAAATTTTTGACAGATATAATCATCACTTTGGATAAGTATCCTTCCATGTAGACAAAATGCGGCAAAGTGCATGCCACCATTTACCACTTCAGGTGTGAATTCCATGTTTTCTTTATCCATGTAATTATAATAGCTCTTCTTTACTACAACAGAGTCAGCAATCTGTCAGATTTTGTCTTTGTCCTTCTCATAGCAGTGCCACAGTGAAATAAAAAAAAAAAAGCCTACATAGTTTAGGTTTGCCTTGTAAGTTGCCTCATACCATCTTATTTAGTATAAGTTATGTTTTTGTTTACATCTTAACATCTCTGAAATTGGCACCTTGGAAATCCCAGGTTAGGCAGGGGCAATAATGGTATAGTTGTTTGAAAACTTTTTGTTAACATCTATAAGATCAGGCAAATGCCAGCTGCTAAAATTCCTTGAAACCTGGCTATGAAACCTTGGACAAGTTGATTAACTTTTCCAAGCCATACATGAAATGAGATAAAAATTTCTTTACCTCCCGTCACTGCTGTAAGGTTTAAATAAGGTATTCATGTAAAGTACTTTTGGTTTGTAAGCACCTCCTTCTCTTGCATTTTTCCTCCAGCACAGGTGGTATTTCTATACTTTTCAGTTTGTTCAGATACTTTATCATCTGTTTAAAGCGTCTGTGTTTTCATTTTTATTTTCTACTTATCATCAGCATTACTTATTTGTTATTTATCTTATATGTATTTTACTCTTTGTTTCCTTAATACTCTGATTTTTTTTTTTTTTAAGATGACTGACTCACTTTGTTTCCCAGGCTCGTCTTGAATTCCTGGCTTCAAGTGAATCCTACCCTAGCCTCCTGAGTGGCTGGGACTATAGGTGTGAGCCACCACACACAGCAATGCTCTGACTTATTTTAGGAGATTTAAAAACCAACAAACTTTAGTCTTTTATTTGTTTTTGAGTAAACTTATCTGTGGGATATGCTTGTATTTTTTATGACTTCTTCATTTTTGGTAATTACATATATATTTTCTAGTAGTTACTGCTTTATTCTTCTTGCATTTAAAGTTTTTAACTTGTTTGGATTTTTGATTTATTTATTTCTTTTTTATTACTAAATTTTATTTTATTATGGAGATGTGGGACACAAGGATTAACTACACATGCAGGTGGTGTTTGGGCCTCCAACCGGCCCTCACTCTCCCTGCTATAGAACTAGGTACCATTTGTGTTGTTATGTGCTGTCTTTCCCTTGTCAGTGCCCACAGTTCCTCTCTTGTGCTAATGTGATTAATGTTCAGGTGAGTGAGAACATGCAGTATTCAGTTTTCTTGCTTCTGTGATAGATCACTAAGTACAGTGGTCTCCAACTTTATCCAATTTTTTGTGAAGTCCATGATTTTGTTCTTTATTGGCTGTGTAATACTCCATCATGTATATGTACCACATTTTCTTTATCTAGTCCACTTTTGATGGGCAATAGGTTTGGTTCCATGTTTTTGCTATTGTGAATACTGCTTCAGTAAACATGCATGTACAGGTATCTTTTTGGTATAACAATTTATGTTCCTCCAGGTATATTCCCAGGAGAGGCATTGCAGGATCATATGGAAGATAAATTTTTAGTTCTTTTAGGAATCACCATACTACTTTCCATAGAGGTTGAACTAGCTTGCACTCTCACCAACAGTGTAAAAGTGTTCCCTTTTCTCCACATTGGTGCCAGCCATCTGTTGTTTTTTGATTTTTTAATGATGGCCATCCTTAGGAATTAGGTGGTATCTCATTGTGAGACTGAGCACTTTTTCATGTATCTGTTGCATGCTTGTATGTCTTCTTTTGAAAAGTGTGTATTCATGTCCTTTGCCCACTTTTTAATGGGGCTGTTAGTTTTTTTCCTTTACTTCCTTTGAGTTCCTTGTAGATTCTAGCTGTTAAGCCTTTGTCAAATACATAGTTTGCAAATATTTTTTCCCATTCTGTGGATTGTCTCCCCATTCTCTTGATTTTTTTTTTTTTTGCCATGCAAAAACTTTTCAGTTTGATGAGGTTCCATTTGTCTGTCTTAGCTTTTATGGCATTCACTTTTGGGATTTGGTCAAGAATTTGTTGCCTACTCTTATGTGCATAAGGGTGGTTTTTTCTAGCATTCTTATGGTTTGAGGTTTTATGTTTAGGTCTTTGATCCATTTAGAGTTGATTTTTGTATATGGTGATAGGTAGGCATCCAGTTTCATTTTTCTTCATGTGGTCAGACAATTTTCTCAGCATCATTTGCTAAGTATAGTCTCCTTTCCCTGGTGGCTGTTATTGGTGGCTTTTTCGAAGATGAGTTGGTTGAGAGACCAAGTTTTTGCTTCCAGAATCTCTGTCCTGTTCCATTGGTCTGTGTGCCTATTTTTGTACCAATGCCAGGCTATTTTGGTTACTATTGTCTTGTAGTAAAGTTTAAGTCCAGAAGTGTGATGCCTCCTGCTTATTCCTTTTGCTGAGGATTGTTTTGGCTATTTGTGCTCTTTTTTGTTTCCTTATCAATTTCTGTATTGTCATTTCCAGGTTGGAGAAAAATGATGTTGGTAATTTGATGAGTTATAGCATTGAATTTATAGATTGCTTTGGGCAGGGTGGACATCTTGACAATACTGATTCTTCCAATCCATGATCATGGAATGTTTTTTCATTTGCTTGTGTCATCCGTGATTTCTTTGAGCGACGTTTTGTCGTTCTCATTGTAAAGATCTTTCACTTCTCTGGTCAGGTGGTTGCCAAGGTATTTCATTTTTGTGTGTGTGTATGGCTATTGTGAATGGGATTATGCTTTTTATGTGGCACCGGGTCTACTTGTTGCTAGTATATAGAAATGCAATTGTCTTTTGCAGGTTGAATTTTTTTTTTACCCTGATAATTTACCAAAGTTGATTATCAGTAGAAGGAGGCTTTTGACAGACTCTCTAGGGTTTTCAAGATATAGAATCATTGTCCACAAAGAAGAATGACTTAACTTCCTCTCTTCCTATTTGGATACTCCTGATTTCCTTCTCTTACCTGATTGCTTTGTCTAGGATTCCAGCACTATGTTGAACAGGTGGGATGAAAGTGAGCATTCTTGTCTTTTTCGTTCTTAGGGTGAATGCTTCCAACTTCTGCCCACTGAGCAAAATGTTGGCAGTGGGTTTATCATACATGGCTCTTACTATTTTGAGAAATGTTCCTACTATTCTTGGTGCTTAGTGGTTTTTTCAACAAGGGATGCTCGATTTTATCAAATGCTTTTTCTGTGTCTAATGATAAAATCACGTGGTTCTTGGTTATATATCTATTGATGAGCTGAATTACATTTATGGTCTTGCAAATATTGAATGAGCCCTGCATCCCAGGAATGAAGCCCACCTGGTCATGGTGATGATCCTTGAGATGTGTCATTGGATCTGATTTGCTAGAATCTTTAGAATTTTTTCCTCTATGTTCATCAAAGAGATTGGCCTGTAATTCTCTTTCCTTGTTGGGTCTTTGCCAGGTTTGGTATCAGTATGATGTTGGCTTCATAAAATAAGTTGGGGAGCATTCCATCTTTCTCAAATTTCAACATCATACTGATTGGTATCAGCTCTTCCTTTTATGCCTTGTAGAATTCAGCTGGGAAGCCATCTGGTCTGGGGCTTTGGTGGAGAGATTTCTTATGACTGAGTTGATTTCCTGGATTGTTATTGGTCTGTTCAGAGTTCATTTTTATATTTTAAAATTAACTTATTGTTCTTGAAGTTAGCAGTGATAACAGACCAAGCCCAAATAACAAAGCTTTGTCTCAGACTTGGTTTTTCGTGGGTGACATATGAAGAACTTGTGGTATTCCTCTCTCATCTTCCATGAAATTTCTCAAAGCTCTGAAGTTTAATTTTAATCTTCATTTTAGTAAAGGGTAGGAGCAGGGTAATCTTTATACCTTAAGGCTTGTCTGTTGCTACCCAGTGGTCTAGTAGGAGTGGCCCAGATGTGATGTAGGGGAGTGGGGGAGCCTTCTTCCTTGGCTGAATGAAAGGAATAAGGCCTTGAGGTGATACTAGTTCAATGGCATGTTTGGGACCCCTGTTTGAGTAAATATTGCTTCAATAACATGCTATCTATCCAGCATTACATTTTTGGCTCAAAGGTTGAAATTTGTCTTCTGAAACTGAGGAAACTTGTTTTCTTCTGTCTTAAAGGAGCTTTTATCCTTAACAACTTATACTTTTAGAATTATTCCTAAAGATACTTAAATCACATTTCACTATACATATTTGAATTCCATTGCAATTTTGAACTAAATCTGATGTGGTCAGTCTGCAACTGATATTTAGAGAACAATTGTTTCTTCACAATTGAGATGAATTGTGCCAGGCTAAAAAGCATTGAGTATTTATATTTTTTTTAATTTTTAAATTTTCAATAGGGTATTTAATCAGCATTTTAGACAGTGAACAGTGTTGGTTAATAGTTACAAATTAAATTTTCAGCCATTTTGGCTGCTGTCTCAGGGAGATTGATTCAACAAGCATTTATTGAATAGATCTTATGTGATAGGCATTGGGCTACAGAAAGAGAAATACAAAGATGAGCAAAATGAGATAAGATCTCTGTCTTTGGGGAGCTTACAGTTCAGTAGAGGAGAAAGTCATTGATTAAATAATTCAGTAAATGTAAAATTTCTACTATAATAATTGTTAATGAAGTAGAGATTCTTCATTGGTGCTATAAAGATTTGTAAATGTTTAATTTCCTCTTTGAGGACAGCCAGAGGGTAGAGTAAGAGTTAATTAGATCATGAGGGGAAGGAAGAACATTGCAGGTGGAAAACAGCATAAATAAAGGTCTGTGGTGAAAAGGAGTTGGGAAGTCTGTGTATACTGAAAGAATGCCACTGTTGCAAACTGTGGAGGTAGAGAGTGGTACAAAGTGAGGTTGGATAAACATATAGGGCTGTGTTGAAAGTGTTAAATGAGCATGATACCATAAAGTTCACCTGTTATAAGTGTAAGTGAGGTTAGTAAATTTGGAGTTGTGCAGCCATCATCATAATCCAGCTTGAGACATTTCCTTTGTTTCTCAAAGTTTCCTCATTTACATGTAATGCCAGTGTCTACGCCCAGCACTAGGCAACTACTGATCTACCTGCTGTCTCTTTGAATTTGCCTTTTCAAGACACTTCACAAAAGCAGAATTGCACAGTGTGTAGTTTTTTGTGTCTGACTTATTTCAATTTTCATAATTTTTGAGATTCATTCATGTTGTAGTGTGCATGATTGGTTTCTCCTTTTTAATTGCTGAATAGTATTTCATTGTATAGAGAAGCAATATTATCTGCTCATCAGCTGATAAACATTTGGAATATTTCCAGCTTGGGGCTGTTATGAATAATGATGCTATGAACATTGATGTATGTGTCTTTGCATGGGCATATGTTTTCATTTTTCTTGGATCGATTCCAAGGACTGAAATTCCTGGGTTATATAACGTTTATGTTTAACTTTTAAAGAAACTGCCAGACTGTTTTCCAAAGTGTCTGTACCACTTTACATTCTCACTAGCAATACAGGAGAGCTCCAATTTTTCTATATTAAACTGTACTGTCTTTTTTATTGTAGCCATTATACTGGGGTTATAATGGAATTTCATGGTGGTTTTAATTTGTAGCATCTTTTCATGAGTTTATCATATATCTTCTTTGGTGAAATGTCTATTAAAATGGTTTACTCAATTGAGTTGTTTATGGGCCGAAAAAAAAAGACAAACAGCCCCATTACAAAGTGGGCAAAATATGTGAATAGATACTTCTCGAAAGAAGACATACGAGCAGCCAACAGATACATGAAAAAATGCTAGTCATCAAAGAAATGCAAATTAAAACTATCCTGAGATACCACCTAACTCCAGTCAGGATGGCCATCATCAATAACTCAAAAAACAACAGATGTTGGAGAGAATGCAGCAAAAAGGGAACACTTCTACACTGCTAGTGGGAGTGTAAACTAGTACAGCCTCTGTGGAAAACAGTGTGGCGATTCCTAAAAGATCTAAAAATCGACCTTCCATACAAACCTCCAATTGCCCTACTGGGAATATACCCGGAAGAACTCAAATCACTCTATGAAGATACCTACACACATGTTTATCTCAGCATTGTTCACAATAGCAACATGGAACCAACCATGCTGCCCATCAAAAGAGGACTGGATAAAAAAAATGTACAGTATACGTGATGGAATATTATGCAGCCATAAAGAAGGACCAAACCATGAACTTCACAGCAACCTGGGTGGACTTAGAGATACTGAGTGATCTGTCACAGAAATAACTGATTATCACATGTTCTCACTCATAAGCGGACCTTGAACAATTATCATAATACTATAAGAAAAGGATTGGCAGTAGTGGGAAACTGCAGGGTGGGAAGATTGGCAGTAGTGGGAATCTGCTGGTGGGGGGGAAGGGGGCGCACACTTCATCAACAAGGACACCTGCGTAGTGAACATTTGTATACCTAACCCTGAAATGTACCCCACATCTTTAAGATAAAAAAAATGAAAAGAGAAGACTAAATAAAATTGAGTTGTTTGTTTTACTGAGTTTTAGAAGCTTTTTATGTATTCTGGATAGAAATCTTTTTTCAGATACATGATTGACTTATCTTCAGTTTTATTAATGATACCTTTTAAAGTGTAAAAGTTTTAAGTTTGGTCAAGTATGATTTTATCGGTATATTTTTAAAATAACATCTGCAAAGGTGGTCATTGAAGCCAAAGTAATGGATTAGATCACCCAGGAAAAGGGAGCACAGAATGAGAATTGAAGAGGAATGGAACTTTGAGGAATTTTAACATTTAATGTCATGTTACAGGAGATAAGTCTGCAAAGGTAAAGGAGAGGTAGGTGGAAAACTAGAACATTGTTGTGTTATATAAGTTAAAGAAGAGAATATCTTAAGACTAGAAAGAGAGTAAAAATGTCAAGTCAGATAAAGAAGGGCTGCAAAATGTCCTTTAGGCCTAACAACTTGGAGACCATTGTTCATCTTACTGTACTGAAGCCAGATTGCAGTTGAAATGTGCATGGAAACTGAAGAAATGTCAAAGGTAAGTATTGACAACACTTTCTAGAAGAGCAGGCTAGATATGACAGTAACAGGACATGAATTAGGAATCAAGTGAAATTTTCTCCTATTTAAAATTTTTTTTTTTTTTTTTTTTTGAGTTAGAGTCTCACTCTGTCACCCAGACTGGAGTGCAGTTGCAGCCTCGACCTGCTGGGCTCCGGCGATCCTTCCGCCTCAGCCTTCCAAGTAGCCGGAATTACAGGCATGCGCTACCACGCCCGGCTGATTTTTTGATTTGTTGTAGAGATGAGGTCTCGGTGCCCAGGCGGGTCTCGAACCCGCGGGCTCAGGCAATCCATTTACCTCAGCCTCCCAAAGGCGTGGGATTACAGGCTGAGCCACCAAGCCCGGCTCCTATTTAAAATTTTTAATGTGACAAGGGAATTTCCTTTTTCATCATTTAAATAGTGATTCAGCTATAATGCCACTTTTGGAAAATATATGGAATAGGTATTTATCCATTTGTGTTCATGGGTCTCATACATGCTATTATCTTTATACTTTCTCTCAATTTCTTCAAAATATCTTTAAAATAAAAAAAAAGTAATACATGTTATATAGTTTTGAAAAAATGAAATAAAAGCCCCAAATTTCTTACTCAAAACCCTTGGGTCATAAATATTTTGGAATTTAGAAATGAGGCTTGGGGTAACACCCCATCACACACATTACTATTTTTGCGTTAAAGTATAGTGTTTATACAAAATAGCATAGCTGGAGTCTATGAGTAGCTATAAGTTCAGGTCAGGTTTTGACTCCAAAGGAGTTTACATCATAAGGTAAGATCTTCTTGTTAAATAAGTGAAGAAAGACTAGGGCTTATTTTGGGTGGTAGTTTTTTGGATTTTAGAACTATGGTTAAGAGATTGAAGTACTCAATGTCCTGTAGTAATAAACAGTTCCTTGCTCTATTCCTTCATAGTCCTTGTAAAACTCTTCAGAGGCAGCTGCAAATAACTCTTATTTTTTTTTCTGATAGTTGCTTTCATGTTTTCAAATCATATGCTTGTACTATTTCTTGACTAATAAATTGATATTATATATTGACTTCTTTTTGCATCCCACTTCCCTTTACCCCATCCTCCCCATTTGGTTATGTCAACAGTGTTGCTTATATCATAATATTTACATTATTGTCAGAATTGAAATTCATACTATTTATTTTAGAGCCAATTGAGTACGTTTTCTTCTATAGTTTTTCTTGTTAATACTTGCTTTGTATTGTCACTTGCATGGAATTTTATTATGCATATTCTTAGTTCTTCTTAGGTATTCATGATATTATCTGTCACTCCATCTTCACTGTTGAAACTTCTTTTATTCTGGATAATTGCTTCTAGAAGTATGCCGTATGTCTACTCCATTCAGTACTGATACTCTCCAGGCTTGTTGTGTAGCCTTCAGGTTCAGGCTCTCTGAAGTTATAATGACTGTTTTCTGCATTCTGTGTTTTTTTCTTAAGTTTTTTATCTTGGTCTAGAGCATATCTTCCTAGAGTTTCCTTTAAAAAAATTACATGGAACCAGGCATGGTGGCTCACGCCTGTAATCTCAGCAATTTGGGAGGCAAAGATGAGAGGATTGCCTGATGAGAGGATTTGAGACCAACCTGGGTAACTTGGCAAAACCTCGTCTCTACAATAAATAAAAAAATTAGGCGTGGTGGCGCACACCTGTGGTTATAGCTACTTGGAAGGTTGAGGTGGAAGGATTGCCTGAGCCCACAGGTCGAGGCCGTGAGCGTGCCACTGCACTCAGCCTGGGCAACAGAGTGAGATTCCAACTCAAAAAAAAAAAAAAAAAAATTAAAAGTACACAGAAAATTTATTTTCTGACTTCTCTCATGCCCCAACATACCATTATTCTCCAATTGTTTGATAGTTTGGCTGGGTGTTGATGTTGAGAGATATTTTCAGAATTTTGAAGACATTATGCCTTTGTCATTTGAACCCATTTGGTTCTGTTGAGAGGTCTAATTTAATTTTGATTTTTATCCCTTTGCACCTATTTCTCCTCTCCCTGATGGGAATTTTTTTAAGGGTTTTTCTTTATTTTTGATATCTTAGAATTTGATGGTAACATATATACCTTGGTGTGAAATTTCTTTGAAAAATTTGTTGTGCTTGGTGCTTAGTGGGTCATTCAATCTGGGGACTTGTATTTTTCACTTCTTGGGAATTTCTTGTATCATTTCTGATTGTTTCCCTCTCTCTGTGTTCTCTGCTCCTTCTTTCTGGAACTCTTTTTTGGTTCAGTGTGGGAATTCCTGGACTGATCTGCAGATATTCTTACATCCACAAATCCTTCTATTTTTTGCATCTTCTTTTCTGTCATATATTTTTGTACTACTTGCCAATTTCTATGACTTAATTTTCTAACCCTGTATTGAATGCTTAATTTGCTCATCATTTTTAATAGTCAAGAGTGCTTCTTGTTTTTTTCACATTACGTTCTGGCTTTATGGATCTTATGTCTGTCTCTCTAAGAGGTTATTGATTAACTCATTAAACCCTATTCTTTGCTTTCCCCAGTTTTCTTTTTTGTATGCTTTTTTTTGGTTTCTTTCACTTGGAGCTCTTCTCCTAAGACTGATCAAGCATAGTTTTTGTGAAATGGGGAGGTAGAGGTTGAATTGCAATGAATTGAGATGTGGAAGGTGAGAAAGTGGAGACCACTGTAGACAATGGAGACATTTTGGTTATAGAGAAAGATACATTTTTATTTTGTTTTTAAAGATAAGAGAGCCTTAAAGACTTAAAATTCTGTATTGATGTTGAATTTTATCATTTGTGTATAGCATCATCTAGTGGCATAAACTGCTTATTCTCTGTATAGTCCTTGTAAAATTGATTGTTACTTTGTTTATGTGAAGGAACCTTTAGGAAGGAAAGGATGAAAATATGGGGAGAGGAGGCTGACTGATAGAGACCCCTGAATAGCCAAGTGAGAAGAGGGGCAAAGAATGTTCAGGTTCACCCCAGAGCTGGGGTGCCACTTCCTTTGAACTGCATAGTGTAATTTACATCATTCATTCATGAAAGGGTTAGAGGCAGTGGTTAAATTTGTAGGATTGGTGGAAGGAAATTAAGTAACTTTTACAGTAAATATTTTTTTACACAACAAAAGTACCTGATCTATGATCAGAGCCTGATCTTGTGGGCTTTCTCCCCACAAGTAAATCTGTTGAGAGAGAAGAATTCACTCTTCTCTAGTGGGAAGAAGACATTCATTATTTTGGAATAAGAGGTTTCTTTTATAACTATGATTAAAAGAAAAACACATTTACTAATAGCTGGTTCTTTTTAGTTATTTTCTGTATTCTGTAAAAGATGATGATTCCTGTCACATTTGTTTCTAGCATAGTAATATGGACACATATGCTGGGGAAAAAAAGCCATGTTAGCAGCAGATAGCCTTGTAAGCACTTGGCAGATGCACAGATTTATGGACAGTGGACAAATTCTTACCTTTCTTTGCCTGCCATATTATTTATAATGCTATATTCCTGCTTGCTAGCAGTTCATGTTCTCAGCCTCTATTTCTGTTGATGTATAAAGACTATTCCATTACAGTTGTGCTTTGTGGGAAGTATGCAGACTGGAAATAGTATGAGATGAAATATTAATGAAATTAGTTATAATGTGTAATATGTGCAATAATGTAGTCTCCAAAGTCAGTAAATTTGGCATGAAAGTCAGATTAATAGCAGGATGAAGAAAGGCAAACTATTTTCAAGATGCACAATATTGTTTTTTAAGGAAAATCATACTACACAAAAACTAGAGGCAATGCTGAAAAAATTAACAGGCGCATAAAGCAAATCCTACAGTGGTTGTAAACATCTGTGTCCTGAGAGTATATCCTTTCTTTATTCCTGTAGAAAAATGAGGCTTGAATTCTGTGACGCCTTCAGAAATGCATTCCTCAGAAAATGAGCCCTTTTATGGTTATGTATATTCATTGATAGCATTCAATTCTGACTGTTGCCAACCTTGGAGGAATTACTTCAGCTTTATATTTTAGCTTTTTAAAAAATATATTTAAGCATAAAGAAAAGACACATATTTAAGGTGATGGATATCCCAATTACACTTATTTGTTCTTTACAAATTATCTGAATAAATTGTCACATATACCCACAAATATGTTCATCTATTATGTATCAATAAAATGTAAATATTTGAGATAGGGTCTTACTCTATTACCTAGGCTGGAGTGCAGTGGTGCAATCCTAGCTCACTGCCACCTCAAACTGCTGGGTTCAAGTGATTTTCCTACCTCCTGAGTAGCTGTGACTACAGGTGTGCAACACCTTGCCTGGCTAATTTTTAAAAATGTTTTGTGGAGACAGAATCCCACTGTGTTGCCCAGGCTGGTCTCTAACTCCTGTCTTAAAGCCATCCTCCTGCCCTGGCCTCTCAAAGTGCTGAGATTACAGGTGTGAGCCACTGCGCCCAGCCTAAAAAATATCTATGAAAGCAATACATCATTTTTAAAAGTTTAAAAACAGAGAAATGAAAAATAATTTATTTTGCTACATTATTAAACTGCTATTGACATCTTCATGACTTGCCTCCTAGGATTTTTATAATTCACGTGGTTGCAATTGTAGTGTATGTGTAATTTTTATCACACCTATCCTTCTCTGTGACTTATAATGACCACATAATATTCCTTTGATTGTACTAGTACCACAGTTTACTTAGCTTTATCCCAATTTGAGGAAATTAAGGTTACTTTGTTTTTATTTGTTGTAAATAATATTTTGTTGAAAATCTTGAGACTTGTAGATATTTGCATATTTTCTCAGGTTGAGCTTACCACAGGTAAGCTTTTCCATGGTTTCTGAATCCTCTTGCTCAACAGTTTCCCTGATGAGCATTCTGAGTTTATGATGCTTCCAGAAACTTATGAGAATATAGACTTAACACATGCTCATTTTTAAAAAAATATGAAATGCACTTCTGGTAAAGACAGACTTAACTTAAACTTGTTTATTCTAACAGTACCAGTCAGAATATTAAGATACAGCAATTCACAGCGAGGAGGAGCACAGTGCAACTGGAACCTGGTATCCTGCAAACAAGGGTATAGGGAGATATGTGGGCTGTTCTGGGGGTGACCATTTCTCAGGGATGCTGCGACAGGCATCTTTGTTTCCTGGCTACCCACTTTGTCTTCTGTATTTGTCCATAGCATTGTTGTTAGAAGAAAATTCTTCATTTATCTTGATCATCTGGAAAGCACACAGAACAGTTTGTTAAGCCATACTGGTTGTCTTCAGGATCAGGCCTTACTATCATTCTCCTTATAGGGATAGCATTGTCAGCCTTGCTTCTCTCCAGAGTCTAGCTGCTTAGAGGCCTTAAATAAATGTCAGAAAGGATTTGAGGTCCTAGTTGTTTAAATCTTGTGTTGGAATGAGGCATAGGGGGAAAGAAAATACAGGAAAGACAAAACAGGCAGACCTTTGTGATACGATGAGTGGAATTACTGCAAATACCTGGAAAAACCTACTGGCAGTTGTGCTGATGTTAAGAACCCCAGGTTTGTGCACATGGACACAGTTTTATTTGAGCCTCACAGTAATCCTGTGAACTGAGATTACTACCTTTCTCTTTTATAGATGAAGAAACAAAAGAGTTTAAACATTCACCAGTTTGCCCAACATCACACAGAGCCAGGACTTGAATTTAGGTTTTTGATTGCTGATTTTGTACTCTTCTCTGTTGCCTTCTCAAACTTGGAAGAGTGAGGTAGAGTAGCAGTGCCATTTCCACATCACTTGGATAAATTACTTTGGGGTTGGCTCAAAGGAAAAACTAAAATTTTCTCTGTCTTAGTCTGTGTATGTGTGTGTGTGTTTTTTTAGAGACAGGGTCTTGCTCTTATCACCCATGCTGAAGTGTAGTGGCATAATCACAGCTCACTGCAGCTTTGAACTTCTGAGCTCAGGCAATCCTTCCACCTCAGCCTTCTGAGCTGCTGGGACTACAGGAGTGTGCCACCACACTTGGCCGATTTATTTATTTATTTTGTAGAGATAAACTGGTCTTGAACTCCTAGCCTCAAGTGATTATCTCACCCTGGACTCCCAAAGTGCTGGGATTATAGGTGTGAGCCACCACATTGGCCTATTTTTATACATTAAAAATAATGCCTTTATTGAGCTATAGTTTATTACGATTGTAATCCTATGGCTTTTTGTATACTCCAGCATTCACTATAGTCAATTTAAAAATATTTTCATTCTTCCAAAAAGAAATTCTTTAAGCTATCACCCCTCCCATTTATCCACTCTCATCCCAGCCCTTGACAACCACTACTCTACTTTCTGTCTCTATAGATTTATCTACCCTGCACACTTCATACAAACGTCATTCTATATAGTCCCTTGTCCGCTGATTTCTTTCACTTAGCATAATCTTTTTAAAGGTTTATCTATATTGTGGCATGTATCAGTACTTCATTTCTTTTTATTGCTTAATGATTCCATTGAGTGATTCATTGGATGGATATACCATTTATTAGTTGATGGACATTTGGATTGTTTCCACTTTTTGCCTATTAGTAATACTACATGAATATTTCTGGATAGTTTTTATGTGAGGAAATGTTTTCATTTCTCTTGGATGTACACTCTAGGAGTGAAATTACTGGATCATATGGTAACATATTTAACATTTTAAGGAAGAGCCAGACTATTTTCCAGAACAGCTGCATGAATTCCAATGAGCAGTATATGAGAACTTCAGTTTTACCCCGTCTTTGTCAGCACTTATTATTTGTCTTTAAGGACATAATTAAAGTGATTTCTAATAGTTTTGATTAATATTTCCATGGTGGCTAATGATGTTGAGTAACCTATTTTTCATTGGGTTAGCTGTCATATAATTGAGTTGTAAGAGAGTTCATTATACTCAGGGTGCCAAAAAAGTATACATTTTAAGAAAGGAAAAAACTGTATTAAAATTATAATACTCAATATATATCAATAATTGAAAATGAATACAAGTCACATATGACTTCTGTAATTCTAAGAGATGCTCAAAGTGGTTACCGTCAGCGTTCAGACACATCTGATTATGGCAAACATTGCTTAAAATGTGTATATATATTTTTTGCCACCTCCAGT
The DNA here is from genome assembly GCF_000164805.1 of Carlito syrichta. Lineage (NCBI taxonomy): Eukaryota > Metazoa > Chordata > Mammalia > Primates > Tarsiidae > Carlito > Carlito syrichta. The sequence goes on along the minus strand of NW_007234199.1, from coordinate 191,781 downwards.
ATACCCTAGATACAATTCCCTTATTAAATATATGATTTGCAAAAGTTGTCTTCTATTCTTTTTACTTTCTTGATGGTGTCTATTGAACTACAAAAGTTTTTATTTTGATAATGACTAGTTTGTCTATTTTTATCTCTTTGTGAGAAAGGGATTCAAATTTATTTTTTTATTTGCATGTAACTGTCCACTTGTCCCAAGCACCATTTGTTGAAAAGACTTTTCTTTCCCCAGATGATCTGGCACCTTTGTTGAAAACCAGTTAACCATAGATACATGGGTGTATTTCTGAACTCTAAGTTTTAGTCTATTATCTGTGTATCTTTCCTCATTCTAGTACCACACTGTCTTGACTACTGTTTGTAGTAAGTTTTGCAATCTGGAAGTGTGAGTCTTTTAACTTTGTTATTCTTTTTCAAGGTTGTTTTAGCAATTTTGAATTTTCACATGGATTTTAGGATCAGCTTGTCACAGTTTTGTAAAGAAGTCAACTCAGTTTTTGATAGGGATTTCTTTTTTGGTTCTTTGGATGAATTTGAGGATAATTGCCACCTTAATAATGTTAAATATTTTGATTCTTAATAATGTTAAGTATCCCAAACATGGAATATCCATTTCCAATCTCCTTAACAATAAGCTTTGACAATCTAGTTCTTTTAGATATGGATGTTCATATTAGGTGTATTATATTTTGTAAGTTAGCATTAGTGGAATTGAAGTCCTCATGCCTGGATTGTTAGGCATAGTGCAGAGGTTTAATTTATTGCTCTTCACTAAAGATGAATGGATATAAAACAAACATCTGGAAGTTATGCAACAAAAATAGTATGAGTAATACCTGCTTTATGCTTTCCAAATAAACCTTCACATAAAAAAATAGCATGGTCTTTTTTGGTTTGTGTGTAAACTTATTTTATGTGTGGCATTGAAGGGGGATTGCTTCAGGCAAATTTACGAGTCAGTTGTCTGGAGGTAGGGGTGCATATCAGACGAGTGACTTCAATGGCTTGGAGGAGGGATGTCCTAAACTGTGCAAAAAATTTAAAACCCTCTTGCATTTGTGTTTCTCTGGTATAATTATCCTTTGCCAGACTTGTGATGGTCATGTACTGATGAATAATGATGAATAATCATGCTATTGGCATGATAAGTGCCTGGGTTTGAGTATTTCAAGAGACCTCATGGAGTTGGTCATCTATGACAGTGAACTTTAATGTATTGGTGATGAAAAAACTGTTCACCACTGACTATTGTGATCTCCCAGAGTGTGTAAGGCAACCCCACAGTAAGTACCTCTTGTCTTATACAGTATGCTTGAATACAAACATTCAGACCATCTGTTGGGCACAGTAGTGCTCCATCTTGTGCCAGCCTCATCAAGGGCTTGAAATACAGTACATGATATATAATAATATAATATCTAGACACTACCTATTCTATTTTCCTGTGTTTTTTAAAATCAATGATTATCTACTTGTTGTAAAAGTAGCCTTTTTTTTTTTTGAGTTCGAGTCTCACTCTGTCACCCAGGCTGGAGTGCAGTGGTACACTCATGGCCATCACAGCCTAGACCTGCTGGACTCAGGCGATCCTTCTACCTCAACCTTCCAAGTAGCTGAAACTACAAGGCACTTGCCACCATGCCCAGCTAATATTTGGTTTGTTGTGGAGATGAAGTCTTGCCAAGTTGCCCAGACTGGTCTTGAACCCTTGGGCTCAGGCAGTCCTCTCAACTCCGCCTCCCAAAGTGCTGGGATTACAAGTATGAACCACCATGCCCAGCCAAAACTAGACTTTTAAAAACAGAATATTCCTTTAGCTAATTTTCTCATATGTGTTGATAGTGTCCTGTTTCTTGTGACTTCCTGTTGTTTGTTGATTCAAGAGTTCTGTGAAGGAATCCATTTTGACTTCTGGTACTCTTCTGCTTGGTTAGTGACATTTTCAGAGGTGAGATCAGCTTTACAAATACCTGCCTTAGACCCAGAGCAGTTTTGGATAAAGTAGATTAAATGACTGTCAAATGTGGCCTTAGGATTGTCAGGCCTTGGTGTTTATTCTTCCTTCCTACTGCCTGACCTCCAAAACATGGTTAATAAATGAAAATCCCCAAATTAGAGATTCATTCTTTTGGCTTAAGGCTTCCATCATCTGTTAAAATTTGAACCATCTGAAACATCGATGTTAAATCTTATGGATAATTTATATTTAATTGGTTTTGTATGCAGAGTTTGATAGATCTCAGTGGGAGCAGCAGGGTGACAGAAAGATAAAGAGAGAACATACAATTCAATTGTTAGGCACTTTGGGGGGATGTAGGAGAATACAAGAAAAGGGGTAGAGGTACCTGGAATCATTGGAGACAACTTATAGAGATGCTGTTGTTTTACCTAAAGGCAGCCTTTTCATAGTTCTCAGGCATGGTTTCCTTAGGAAGCCTTTTAGAACAGCGAATTACAGGCCTGTGGGCCAAATCTAGCCCATCTATTTTTGTAAATAACATTTTATTAGAACATAGCTACTTACATTCGTTTACATGTTGTCTATGGATGCTTTCATACTACAACAACAGAGTTGAATACTTGGAATAGATTTGGCCCACAATGCCTAAAATATATGTCTTGCCTTTTACAGGAAGAGTTTGTCAACAACTGGTGTGGAGAGTCTAGTAGACTTTTTGGAAAGTTAGGCATGAATCATCGACTTCTTAACCTCTGATTTTACCATTATGTGGACTAAAGGGCAGCAGTTTTAAGGGAGGATTACTACTTACAGCAGAGTGAATGCATGATCATTAAAAAAAAATGTTTAACTTCAAAAATGTTCTATGATGGTGAACTGCTGTGTTTTAAATCTAAGTAGTCAATGGAAAATTAATATCTGATTATACATTTGAAATCCACTTGCCTCTTTCAGGTGCTCCCATTTTACAAAAAAAAAAAAATGTTACAATTTTCCCTTACACATCAATCTTCTATTATTTTAATTATTTTTGAAGACCATGCATGTCTTCCATTGTAACTTATTTAAATATAAATAGGAATAGAAATATAAAATGTGAATCTCACTCTTAGAAATTTAAAAAGTATTTTAGCTCAGTTATGTCTTTTCTCTCTTGACTTTCTCTCAGCTTGAAGTCCATGGCCCAAAATGACTCTACCAGTGAAGACTCTCTTCTGTGAAGAAGAAAAGATAGGAGGCTGGAATGAGCATGCCACTGCATCAGATCTCTGCCATTCCATCCCAGGATGCCACCTCTGCTAGAATCTACAGAAGTAAAACCAAAGAAAAGGAGAGGGAAGAGCAGGTAATAGGAGAATACCTTTTTTAGTTTCAACGTCTATTTTATTATTTTTATTTTATTTTTTTGGAGTTGGAGTCTCACTCTGTCACCCAGGCTGGAGTGCAGTGGCACACTCACGGCCACCACAGCATCGACCTGCTAGGCTTTGGCGATCCTTCCACCTCAGCCTTCCAAGTAGCTGGAACTACAGGCACACGCTACCGCACCCAGCTAATTTTTGATTTATTGTAGAGGCGAAGTCTCGCCAAGTTCCCTGGGCTGGTCTCGAACCCACGGGCTCAGGCAATCCACTCACTTCGAAGTTTCAATTTTTAATTAAGTTTTTATTAAATATGATCTAGAACAGTGCTTAAGCTCTAAAGTACAGGGTTTTCTCTGATAATATACTAATAAGCACACAAACAGTTGTGCTCAGAACAAACTGTCTTTTGGTAGATTTCTAGGTTTTTAGATTTTAGTGTAAACTGCTTTGCTTATAAATGGTTGTAAATGACTTGTCTTCACTGGTTGTCTGTCAGATTATTTCTGGTAAGTCACTGAAAGAAAAGTTCCTTAGAATCTCAGAACATGATGCAAAGGATAAATTTATTTAATAAAAAATATACGGCTGTTGTGCTGGTGCAAGGGGTATCATAATTAACACCACAGAGCCTATCTCAGCCCGTGTATGACTTGTGATCTGGCTTGACAGTTAAATATGTATTAGAGTCTAATAAGCTCAGGGATGGAGGAAGTTTAAGACCATCTAATTTTAGCTCAGAGGGTTAGGAAAGGCTTCTTGGAGAAAATGATATTTACATGGGGAACTGGATTGGTGGCCTAGAGTTAGAAGAAAGGCAGAAGGTAGAGCATCCCAAGTAGGGGAAATACTGCATGCTGAAGGCGCGAAAGTTAGAGCAAGGTTAGTTTGAAGAGAATAAAATAGAATAATTCAAATTATAAAGGTCGGATGGAGTAATGGCAATATAGGAGTTTGGGAAAGTTATCAGGAAACTACTGTAAGGAGTTTGGATTTATCTTTGCATAAGAATGAATGACCAGATTTTTGCTCTTAAAACTTTCACTCAGGCTGTCTGTTGAGAGTGAATTGAATGACTGGTAGGGAAGCTAGATAGAGCATCATTTAATAACTTCCTTAGTCTGGATTTGGCAAACATTTTCTGTTAAGGGCCAGATAATAAATATTTAGACTTTGCAGGCCAGACTGTCACAGCTACTCAACTCTGCTGCTGTAAAGTGAAAATACCCAAAGACAGTATATAAATGAGCATTACTGTGTTCAGTAAAATTTTGTTTACAATAACAGGTGGCAGACCAGATTTGGCCTACAGACCTGTCAGTCTCTACAGACCTTTGGCCTATGGAAAAAGGATGGAAAAAGTGATGGTGACTTCATCTAGGATAGGGATAATATGGATAGAGAGATATTTATTATCCCATTGGCCTTGATGGTTGCATGTGGGGAGAGACAGGGAAGAATCAGGAATGACTGCCTGCTTTCTTCCTTGCCTTTATAATGTGCTTTACAAACATTTGCTCATTAGTTCTGGGGGCATTCCTGTTTTATAGTTAAATTTAATTTTTGCCCAAGACTCTAAAGAACTGTATCAATAATTAATATCTTCTTTGGTTTTGAATTATTGTAGTTGATGGTACACCATTTTTCACATTATTCCATAAAGACATTTTTAAAAAAATCTATTACATTGTAGCCTTAAAGTACATGAACTACAGAAAATGAAAAGTTCTTTAAAAATTAAGAGGTCTCCATATTCTTAGTTTATGGTTTCTTCTTTTAAAGTTATTTGTATTGTCAGCCTACACCCTTTATGTTTTGATGAGCTTTTGGAGAAGTGTGGCCAGAATTGGTTGAAATGTCAGTTGGATTTAATGGTGGGGTCAATGATTTGTGGATGAAGTATTATTTTCAGTATTTTGGTTTTTTCTCAACTTGCTGGGGATAGGAGAATATTTCAGAATATCTTTCCCACACTCTTTCTGTAAATGAATTACTTAATTAAGTTAATAATCTTTTCTCGTAACCCTTAGCCCAAATGGATTTTTAAATTTAACTAAATAGAACCTTAGTCTAAGGAGCTTGCCTGTATCAAGTTGAGGCTGCTAGTTCCTCATTCAAATTCTGGAATTTGGGTACTGGATGGTTTCTTCAATGTATCTTAGCCTACTCCACCATCTGTAACACAATATTATAGACTGGGTGGCTTAAACAATAAACATTTATTTCTCACAGTTCTGGAAGCCGGAATACTGAGATCAGGGTGCCAGCTTGGTTGGATTCTGGTAAGGGGCCAACTCCTGACTACTAAATAGCTGCCTTCTTGCTGTATCCTCACATGGTGAGAGGAGAGAGAGGAAGCAAGCTGTCTTGTGATTCTTCATATAGGAGTACTCATCCTATCATTAGGGCTCCACTCCCAGGAACTAGTTGTCTCCCAAAGGCCTCATCTCCAAATACCATCACATTTGGAATGAGAGTTCCAACATATAAATTTTTGAGGGTACATCAACATTCAATTCATAGCAATGTGTATATGAGGAAGCTATACAAACTTGTTTGGAATCAAGAAAGATGTCCAGCATTTTAGGCTAGGAAGGGAGATTTTTTTTTTTTATATACACCCACTGCAGGTTCATTGCAGGTGGATATTCGATAAATATTTATTGAATTCAATAACTATTGATCTATTTGATGAGATTTGTAAGGTTTAAATAAATAGCATTAACCAATTGTATTTGTAGAATTGGGATTTTGATTGATATTGGGAAGGAAGAGAAACTATTCTGTCTCATCTTGGTGTAGGGATAATTTTAACATCTGGTTGCAGCCTGATATTTTAGGACATCTTGGCATCAAGGTGAGGTGGTGGTAGCAGAAGAGCAGCTGAGACAGGAGCTTGTAGGTCCCCATGAAAGTTTTGTGGCAGGTGGCACAGTGCCAAAAATGGCGGTTATGAGTTTCTAGGGCCTGACATATGGCATCAGGATTGGTTTGAAAGGTATATTTTTGTCCATTGGAGTCCATTTTTCTTTATCCAGTTTCCCTGACACAGATTCAACCCAAAATCTTTTGATATGATTTTTGATCCTCCTGTGCTTGGGAGAAGAGAGGAGAGAAAGAAGCTATGGAGAGACACCCCTCCCTTCCATCCCATCATCCTCTGTTCTCAAAACTGCCGAGGTAGAATTTATCCCACAATCTTTGGGATAACATGAGACAGTTTTTTATGTTAATAGCAATTTTATTTTTTCTGAATTCTGTGAGAAGACGGGCCCCTTGCATTTTACCAAGAATAAAATAATCTGTTAACTTGTCACAGTTTCACCTGTGCTTGTCAAGTGTGTGATTCTTTCTATAGCAGGGCTCCCCAACTCCCAGACTGCGGACCAGATGGGTCTCTAATAAGATTCCATTTTATTTGAAGAAACAGAGCTGTAAGCTGCAAGCTCCAGAAAAAAGACACACCCATTCCCTTTCTGCTCCCTTTCTCCTTTTTCGTGTACCTTTTCCTAATCAACTCTTTTTTCAATCCTCATCCCATTGACCCATTACACTATTGTGTAAAGAACTTTTTAGTCCTTACTGCTAACCAATTAGGTCAGCGTATTTTCTTTCTTTCTTTCTTTCTTTCTTTTTGAGTTGAAGTCTCACTTTGTCATCCTGGCTGGAGTGCAGTGGCATGCTCATGGCCACTGCAACCTCGACCTGCTGGGCTCAGGTGATCCTTCTGCCTCAGACTCTCAAGTAGCTGGAACTACAGGTGTGCGCTATCATGCCTGCCTAATTTTTTGATTTATTGTAGAGATGAGGTCTTGCCAGGCTGGTCTTGAACCCATGGGCTCAGGCAGTCCTCTCACCGCGGCTCCCAAAGTGCTGGGATTACAGGCATGAGCCATCGTGCCCAGCCCAGGTTAGTGTATTTTCAATCCTTACTGTCAACCTTACTACTGACCACTTAGGTTAGTATATTTTCAGTTCCTACTGCTGACCAATCAGTATGCTCCAGCCTTTTCTTGGCAACCCACTTGAATCCCCTCTTGCAGTGAGAGCTGCAACATTTGCTTTCCTGACTTGCTTGCCTGCTGGTATTCACCATTCTTAATCCTCTCAGTCGTGAGATAAGAACCTGAGACTTGCATGAGGCAAGAACCTGGGACTTGCATGAGTCAAGAGAGCTGTGAACTTCCCTGAGAAATCTGTTACTAGAGGAGCTGAGAGTTGTAACACTCCTTGGGGCTCCGAGGCTGTTGGCATTCCCAAGTTCTTGGTCATCACCTGGCAGTACAGTCCCAGTAAGACTGCAGCAATCATGGCCAGCTTGTTTTTAGGGTCCTATCAGGGCATCTCTCATAATGCTGACCCATTACTTCCAAAGGTGGTTCTTTTGTGTTTTTTGGCTACTGGAGATTCGTGATCCAGTATAAGAAAAAAATCTCTGTAGCTTTCTCTATTATAATTGATAGTCCTACTTTTGCTTCCAGGAATTATGAGTCTTACTTATTCTGCAGGATGTAATTCCTTTATTTCATATACTGTACAGTTGAGTCTCTCAACATTCTGGTTACTCTCTTTTACCATTCCTAGCTTCTGTATAGAAGTATGTTTAAATGAAGAGACGAATATGCATATTTAAGGTCTACCTCTTCCAAATTACTGTCTGGTTAGGCATCACCATCTGTGAGATCATTTGCATGTGTTCTTGAATCATCCATCTACCAAACCTTTGAAATTAATATTCTCTTACCTGGAAACCAGGATTTCTTTTGTTATCTCCTTGCCCTTCCTATAGTAGTTGTTAATGGCTTTTTTTTTTTTTAGTTGGCATCTCTCTCCGGCCACTCCAGCGTTGACCTGCTAGGCTCTGGCGATCCTTCTGCCTCAGTTTTCCAAGTAGTGGGAACTATAGGCACACATTACCATGCCCAGCTAATTTTTTATTTATTGTAGAGACGGAGTCTCGCCAGGTTGCCCGGACTGGTCTTGAACCTGTGGACTCAGGCAATCCACTCGCCTTGGCCTCCGAAAGTGCTGGGATTACAGGCTGAGCTACCAAGGCTGGCCTTGTTAATGGCTTTTGATTTCTGATGTTATTGAGATGACATTCTTATTTTACACTTGAATAAACAGATCCTAAGAGAAATAAATGCCTTACTCATGGTCACCTGACTTTGCATGTTTTTTAAAATATTGTTTTGTTCCTCAAAAAAAAAAGGTTTCATATGAATATAAATATACTCATAGGATATATTTATTCCTTCATTCCATTGTATCAGATGGTATTAACAACGTATTGTACATTTGAAAGAATCCTGCCCTTAAGGAGCCTATAGTCCAGCAGGGAGATAGTCAAGAAAGCAACTGTGTGAAAGAGTACAGTAAATGCTCTGCTTTGCAGCCTCCCTAGTATACTGTAACCAAAACTATTTTGATCTGTAGTGTATCTTTTTTCACTTCTGGAAAATTCTTAACCATTATTTTCTCAAATACTATTTATCCCTCATTCTCATTTTTCTCCCTTTCTGGGTACTGCACTTTAGGCAATTTTGTCACCATTTTCTTTTAGGTCTAGTCCAGCCATTGAGAGTTTTATTTTAATGTGTATATATTTCTATTTCTTAAAGTTTGGGATTTTTCCTCATAGTTTCCTGTCCTCGCATTATGTTATCCATTTATTTCTTTATTTCTGTGAACATATAATTAAAATATTTTTTGGTTTAGCAGTAGCCTCTTTTTTAACTCTCTGACTTAACATTTTTTTCTTGTTTTTGGCACTTGGGAATTTTCTTGTTTGCTTTTGAGCTTGACTATATATTAAAAGTCATTTTGTTATATTTTATCTAAGTCTCCTATGTGTTTGCAGATGTGAGTGGGGTGTTGCATAATTTTGGAACAGGTCTGAAGTTCAATTTTCCCAGTGTACTGCTTTGAAGTGTGTGTGTGTGTGTGTGTGTGTGTGTGTGTGTGTGTGTGTGTGTGCGCGCGCGCACGCGTACCCGCACATGTACACAGTTATGTTGTAAATATTATCTAAAACTCTAGACAGGAAAATTTTTCAAATTTTGCAGTAAATATATTTGATACATCTCCCTGCAGTAAGTGAAGGTATGCATTTTGTTAATTCTTTACACTCTGGAGTACCATTACATGATCATGGCTCACCACAGCCTTGACCTTCTGGGCTTAGGTGATCCTTCTGCCTCAGCATCCCCAGTAGCTGGGACTACAGGTGCATGCTACTGCTCCTGGATAATTTTTTGATTTTTTTGTAGAGATGAGGTGTCACTGTGTTGCCCAGGCTGATCTCAAATTCTTAGGCTCAAGCCTCTCAAAGTGTTGAGATTATGGGCGTAAGTCACCACATCAGGCCTGTTTATTTAATTTAACATAGCAGATACTTACATAATGTTTACTTTGTGCAAGGTACTGTTCTTCTAAAGGCTTTACAAACATTAATTCATTTAATCCTCACATGATTGCTATGGAGCATATACTGTCATTGTTATCCTCGTTTTATAGGTGAGGCACAGAAAGAGTGTTTTGCCCCAAATTCTCCAGCTGGCAGGTAGAGGAATTGTTATTTAGACCCAACTTCTGATGTCTTCACTGACTTGCTCTTTGCAGACTACTCAGGGGCCAGCCACTGGACTATATCTTTTTTTTTTTTTTTTGAGATGGGGTCTCACAATGTTGCCCAGGCTGCTCTTGAACCCTTAGGCTCAAGCGATCCTCCTGCCTCAGCTTCCCAAGTAGCTGGGACTGTAGGTGAGAGCCACTGTTCCTGGCCGGACTGTGTCTTTTAAAACTACATGTTCCTCCCTAATAGCTTCACTTATTTCTACTCCCACTGCCAATATTTGCACTCCCTCAGTCTATACTAAGCTAGAATCAGGTGCTGTTCTCTTTGCTTTGTTACGTTTTTATCTTGTGTCTTCATTACTTTAGTTATTCTTTGAACAAATATTTATTAAGCACCTATTACATATTGGGTGCTGTTTCAGGCATCAAGCATAGATGTGGCATAACACAGAGGCACTGTGTGCTGCCTAATTCTCCCCTGAGGCCGTGTGCTCTGTTAACCCCCAGGCTGTCTTTGCAGCCTAGGCCCTCATTGTTTATAATCTGCAGCAGCCTTCATATCAGTCTCCTTATCTCCTGCTTCTTGCTGTAGCTGCCAGGGAAAATAGATTAACAGTTTAGTGTGACAAGTGCCATCATCCAAAGAAGAGCCCCGACTCAGTATTGTGGTGACAAGGGAGGTTCTCTGGAGGGAGGGATATCAGAGCTGAGGCCTTAACAAGTAGGAGTTTAGTGAAGATAGAGGAAGATAGTGTTCAGGACAGAGAAAATAGTGTAATGCAGTAATTCCTAGGGAGGAAAAGAGCACATGGTATGTTTGATGTACTGAAATAAACCCTCAATTATGGCTGGAACTTAAAAAGTGCAGTTGGAGAGTAGTGGTCTGAGGCTGGAGCGGCCACATTGATGCTGGGTGCAATCAAAAGTAAATGAAAATGTGGAGCAGGTTGTTACACAATTGGAACTTTCTTTTAGTAACATCACTAAAGTACTCACTAGTGCTGTTTAGATAATTGGTTTGGTGAAGGAAGTCGACAAAGACACTACTTAGAAGGCTCTTGAACCAGTCTTGGTGATGAAAGTGGTATTGGGGATGAAGGAAGTGAGCAGATGGTAAGGAAATAGACAAGAGGCAGTTTGGGCCTTGCCAGTGGCTGTTAGATCATGATGGTACGAAGTAGGTGAGCTCTGGCGTAGATAGCAAGGTAACATACACTGTGCTAGAGGATACACAACAGGACAGTGGGAAACATTGTTAATGTACTGGTGGATGCACAGCCTGAGGTCCTTGTAGAGGCTTCTGGTAGAGATGTTTAGAGTTCAATTGTGCCTGAATCTCTAGAGAGAAGTCTTTGTAAGCTAGAGAGAAAAAGATAGAATTTTGGAATAAAGGAAACCCTAGGTGTAGATAAAATTGTCAATCAGCAAGAATAGTTAGAAGAGAAAAGGGGATGTGGTAGGACACCAAAGAGGAGCATTCCCATCTTGAGTCATTTTCTCACATGTACTTGTTATCATGACAGCTGACTATGCTGCTAACAGATATTCTTGGTGCTTGCTGCATTTTGGAATATTTTATATTTGCATAGGGAATGAACTGTCACACCTTTCATTCATTCATCCTAATGTTGAATTTATGTGCTTTTCATGTTTACTTATGAAGAACTCAATTTACTATATTGTAGTAGCTTGTCTTTTTTTTTTTTTTTTTTTTTTAAAGCAGAGTAAAGGACTGCTGTTGGATTCACAGTATTCAGGTAATCCATGAATTACAAGTAATGGTGCAGTTAGAAGGATGGCTTAAGTCGTTTCCCTCAGGGCTTTAGTTTTGGGTTAGGCTTAGGCTGATTAAGGCATAATACTCCTATATCGTGTATTACTGGCTGTGTATATAATTAGCACTTCTAAGCAGAGTCATACACCCAAATTGTGAAAGTTGAGCTCAAGTGATTTGTAATATACCCCAAGATTGTTAACCAAGGTGCCTGGACGTCTGTTCCCTGAGAGCAAAGGTCTTTTCTTCTAATTAGCAGTATAACCTAGGATTCTTACTGAATTTGAATGAGCCTCTGCATATTCCCTGGAAACTGGTAGAGATAAAATGGTTAATTTGTGGGAGGTGGTTACTCCTGGCCTCAGTGGCCCTCCCGCACCTATCCACTAATAGTAGTTGTCATTCCAAGTCTAACTTACAGTCACATGGGCTAGTCTCTTTTACCAAGTAAACTTTGAAATACTTATTTTTGCTAGGCGCAGTGGCTCAAGCCTGTAATCTCAGCACTTTGTGGAGGCTGAGGTGAGGGGATTGCCTGAGCCCACGGGTTCGAGACCAGCCTGGGCAACTTGGTGAAACCTCATCTCCACAATAAATCAAAAAATTAGCCGGGCGTGGTAGTGTATGCCTGTAGTTCCAGCTACTTGGAAAACTGAGGTGGAAGGGTCACCTGAGCCCAGTGGGTTGACGCTGGGGTGGCCATGACTGCACTCCAGCCTGGGCGACGGAGTGAGGCTCCAACTCAAAAAAGAAAAACAACAACAACAAAAACTTATTTTGTTAAATTCAAGGTAATACTAGGAGTTTTTTTTTTTTTTCAGGAAAATTGAACTTTGGACCATTCACTTTAAAAAGTTCTTTATCATGAACAACAGAAAACTATGGGGGGACTATTTTAGATTCTAAGAGACTAAAAAGACATGAACTAACATAATATGTAAAACTTAATGGAGCCTATTGGAACAAATAAGCATCTATAAACTGTTTTTTAGACAACTGGGAAGTTTGAATATTTTTTATATATTAGATGATAATTATAGTATCACAGTTAATTTTATATATCAGAGTATATATTAGAGAAAGAGAGAAAGTACATGGGGCAGGTTTTATAATAGTTGATGCATCTAGAAGAAGGGCATACAGGTATTCATTGTGCTATTCTTTCAACTTTTCTGTAGTTTTAAAGTTTTTCATAATCAAAAGTATGCTTGTCAAATGTGAGATAAAGCCAGGGTTGCTTAACATATTTAGCTATACACTAATTTTTTAGCAGTTCACAGTTTTAGTTGCTAGGTTGGGTCATTAGCTTGAAAATAATACACGCTTGAACAGCAGCTTTTCAAGATATTCCAGATAAAACATGAGGATAAAAGTATTTTGTGACTTCTTTTAGATGAAATGTGTGTCATTCAGTAAAGTAGTTACTGCTTCTTTTCATCAAATCATTTCATGAAATAGCTCAATTATACTTAATCCTCACAAAATATTTTCTATCTCCTAATAAAAAGTACAGTTACATTCTTATGGTTAGACTGATATGTTTTTAGCAGTACAGTAATTGCAGCAGGTTTTAATCTCACCATCACATCCTCTCATGTGTGGTGGAATGGAATTCGTAGACTAGATAAGTCCTTCGAACACAACAAAAAAGCATGATTGAATCCTCCAGAAATCTGGTGACTAGCCCAGGCTAGAATTCTACTTAATACCTATTTTAGGCCATTGTTCTATTCTGAGTCTTTCCCTGAACCTCACATACCTTTGTACTTTTTATCCTGCCCAACACCACTTCAGCATTGATTTTTTTCCCCAACATTAAAAGAACTTCATTTGATTTTATTTAATTTAAATAATGTTGTATCCTATATCAAGTATTCACAGATTGCTTAATGTTTAAGGATATTTATTATTGTGAATACTGTTTTTTACTGTATTTAGGTAGACTCACATAAGGTATTTATAAATTACCTATATAATTTATATTTATGGTTAAAAATGATCTTTTATTCCTTATAATGGCTAACACTTATATATCACTTTTGTGTGCTTGGCACCATCCCAAGGACTTTCCATATGCTAACTCATTAAATCGAATCCTCACTGCAACCCTTTGAAGTATGTTTTACTACTGTTATAACAGACCATTTTCTGGATTGATTAGGAAGCTGAGGATCAGAAAGATAAGGTATTTGGTAACTGGTGGAGATGGCATTTGAACCTTGGCTATCTACTTCTGAGTCCATGCATTTGGTCACTGTGCTGTGCTGCAGTGTCTTATCACTTGGGCAGTGATGCAGTCCAGGTGCAGTTATCCTCCACAGATAAAGAAGAGATGCTATTCATATTTGTTCATGACACTATCTCTGAGTCATCTGGGCTAGAACTAGAGAGTTACCTTTGACTTCTTTGCCCCCATTAACCCACTCATCAATTCTACCTCTAAAATGTCTTATTTGTCTATCTCTCCTCTTGACTTTGGTAATGCTGTCTATTTTAGGCAGCTAAGTCAAGGGTTGGCAAATTATAGCCCATGGGCCAAATCTAGCCATTGCTGTTTTAGTATGACTTGCAAGCTGAGAACCATTTTATATAACCATTTTATATTTTCAAATGGTTGGAAAAAAGTCAAAAGATCAATATTTCACGATACATGAAAATGCTATAAAATTCACATTTCAGTGTTTATAAATGTAGTTTTATTGGAACAGAGTCATGCTTATTTGTTTATGACTACTTTTGTGTGACTGTAACAGAATTGAGAAGTTTTAATTCTCAATCTATATGGCTTGCAAAGCCTGAAATATTTACTCTCTGGCCAAGTACACTAAAAAACCGCTGACCCTTGACTGAGATTATTGCAGTAGTTTACTTACTGGCTTCCCAAACCTTAGCCTATGTCTTTTTTCTTTCTCTTTTACATTGTGGGTAAGTGAGTAGTTATGGCAGGATATGTGAAAGAGAAACAAGCATCTGTGTCTCTGCTGTGACATTTATTTAATTTTGCCACATAGTTGCTACCTGTTAGTTATTTGCCTGTTTATATCCTTTAACGGAGTTGGACCTCCTTATGGTAGGGATATTTTACTCATCAACAAAAGGATGGCACCCACAAGCTATTCATGCTGTCTGTGTTTGAAGATGCATACAATCTTTTATAAATGGTAATTTAACTTTTTACTCATATATTTATATTTTCATTTTAAGATCAAGTCAAAAAAGATAGCAATTGGTAAAACCTGGCAAAAGTTTGGGGGGGTGTGTGTGTGTGTAGACTCCCAGCATATCTTTTTAGAACTTTTATAGTGGTGGATCCTTGATACTTCTTTTGTATCACTGACAAGACTCATGGGTCCTCTGACAAGTACAATGGTTTGAAAACTAAGTCATTTTAATTAGTGTATGACACATGCTTTATTAGAACCATTCTGGCCTAGAGCAGTGGTATTATACTGGTAGCTTTGGAAATGCTCTTGAATGGGACATATAAGGTAGAAGAGGGCTCTAGATGGAAAACTACACTTGTGTCAGAGTGTATGGTTTGTTGCTGAGCTGGGATGAGGGCTTAGGTTGGCATTATAGAGATAATGTGGAAAGGTGTGATGGAATTCTATAGGGTGCTTCTTTTGGCAGTCTTTTAGGAGATGAGGAAGTCTCTATTTCCTAAAAGGACCGAACAGGCATATAGTAAAGAGATATCTCCTCTAGAGTACTGGGGAAAGTTTTAGGGAACTGGTTTCAAAGATCATGAGAAGCAACGTTTCTTTAGATCAAGGTCTTCAGAGCAGTGGCACAAGCAGGGAAAATCCATGAATGGGTGTACTGCAGCCTGGTAGGTTTTGGTACTTGCCTGTTATCTTTCCTGCTGCCTCAAGGACATGCCGTTCATTGCTCTTAAGAGTTCTGAGGTCTTGGTTGGAATGTCAGCAGTGGAAGAGTACTACATGTGTAACCAAGCTGCAAACTTCTATCTCATTTGGAGCTGTATTTTCTATGTTTTATGTGGCACTGTGATCATAGAATCAAAAGTACTCTGGGGACAGTCCAGCTTTAATGCAGAGTTCTTCTAAAGGTTAGAAGGACTTGCCTGACAATTATCACCTTGCCCTAATTCAGAATTCTTATCAAAGCTTGCCCTTCTATAGTCAAGCCTCTTGCCTCAGACAGCCAAGAACACCAAGAATTCTTTCTGAGACACCTAGAATATGGTGAGTTTATGGTTCTGCTACCAGGGAGACTACTCTTTGGAAGAAATGCATTTATCAGCATTTGTGTAGGTTTTAAGATCTTCCAGACTGATTTTGTCAGTGAGAATTTTAAACCCAGAGCATAGAGATACTTAAAAAGAGAATGTAAGTCAAAGAATAGAGGCCAGTTCTTTAGATCAAGGTCTATTGAGAGACAATAGAGAAAATAAAATGATAACTCAAAAATTTGAAGTTATGATTTAAAATATACAAGAAACATAGAGTGACTAAAATCATGATTATCTTAAAATTGGAGAGGGTTAGTTTATCACTTAGAATTGTTATTGCCCGGCAATCCCTCGTTCTTATCTTATGTTTATCATGGAAAAATGCTGAAAATCCTTACCTGTGTTATGTATTTTAAGATTTGTTCACCCAAATGTCCATTTGCTAAGGAGGACATGGAGAATACCGAGTAATTTCATAAGGTATAGAGGAAAATATTAAGGACATTATAATCTAAAGTCTTTCCCTGTTAAGTTTTAGTTACTTAACAACAGTTATAAGCCCTTCTTATAGAAGAGGTTCTCCTTTTATATTACATTTATATTATCATTCTCAGGATGGGGAGTAGAAGGAGGCCCTAAAACATGGAGTAGAATTGTTCATATGTATAGTTAATAAGAAAGAATTGTAATGACTGGGTTAAGTGTTAATAGATTCATAACTATACTGTCAACTAACCAATATTCTAGAGAAATTTGGTGTCCATGATGTGACTTGTTCATGCCATGTTCTTAACCACTGCTGCCATCATTGTACCAAACTGTCCTCCTTTTATTTTTTTAGATACAGTGTCTTGCTCCCTGTTGCCCAGGCTCAAGTACAGTGGTCTGATCATAGCTCACTACACCCTCAAACTCCTAGTCTCAAGCAATCTTCCTGAGTAGCTAGGACTACAGGCATGCACCACCATGCCTGGCTTATTTATTTATTAAAAAAATTTTTTTTGAGGAGATGGGGTCTTGCTATGTTGTTCAGGGCTGGTATTGCACCCTTGGCTTCAAGTAGTCCTCCTAGCTTGGCCTTCCAAAGTGTTGGGATTACAGGCATGAGCTACTGCACCTGGCCTGTTCTCCTTTTAATTAACCTTTGCAATCTGCTTTTCCCAGAGATACCTCACACCAAAGGATGAACCTTTCCATAATAAGGATACATTCTTTTTAGCATAGTGAATAGAGTTAACTGCCTTGGGAGGTGGCTGGAGAGCTCTCTGGAAGTGTTGAGAAAAAACAACTGGGACTGTCATATTATAAGACTCAGGCTCTGAATTGGGTTGGACTAGATAATCTTTATGTCTCTGTTCTTTCTGAGGATTTTTGATTTTCTGAACACCCTCAACCATACTTGATTTTGTTTTTAAGTTTTCAATCAAAGTTTAATGGAGAAAGGAGAAAAGAAAGAGTGACATGCCAGAGCTGGCACAGGTAAAAGAAAACTGCCTATACTTGATTCTTTATAAACAGTTTGAAATTCTCTGTTAAAAGTACACATGTTAACTTAAGAGGGCTTAATATTAAAAATAAATAGTCCAAATGCTTTCTGTCAGAATGCTTTTGGGTACAGGTAACAGAACAACCAGTCCAAACTGGCGTGAACAATGAAAAGCTTTAGTAACTCATGTAAGAGGATGTCCATGTAAAAGGGAAGGATGGGCCTCAGGGGTGGTCGGTCCTGTGTGTCATAGGCATACTTGAGGACCCAGATTTTCTCTGTCTTTCTGTTCTACCACTCATGGAGTCCACTTCATATCAAGGCAGATTTCCCTTTGTGTTATGGATGATTGTCAGTAGCATTTAGAACTGCACTTGGCTTTGTGCATGAGAGGAAAAGAGGAAGAGACGCTTCCTGTTGCTTTCTCTAAGGAAGAGGAAAATATTTCCCAGATGTCTCCAGCAGATCTCACCTTAAGAGCCTCATGAAGTAGGCTCTTGCCAGTCAGCCTACTCCAGGGTCAAAGCATGAGGTCAGTATCCCTGAGACACTGGTAACTAGAGAGAGGGGATATGGAAGAAAATCAGGGTTCTGTTGAGGAGGAAGAGGAAAGGAAGGGTCAGTGTGTAGGCAACCAATAATCATCATAGGATTTCTTTTACAGTGCTAGTGTTTTGACATTTATTATGTCATAAGTCTTTTGAGTTAGGACTATTTTTGATGAGGTCATATCAAGCTTTTTTGGTTTTTGTTTTTTGCATAGTGTGATTCCAGTTTAAAGATGGCAGAATAAAGCTGAATTTCAAAATATCCACTTTTTAGATCATAGTATGAATAGCAGATGGTTTAAAGACAGAAATATTCCAAGAACAAATTCCGTAAACAGCTGATGGTTAGGGAGAGAAATGAAAGTTTCCAGGAATTCAGAGCCGGCTCAGAGTCATTCTTGTTTTTATTATTATTATATTGAGATGATCACAAAACAGCATCACCCATTCTTAATCCCATACTGTACAGAGGCTCTATAAGAAAACGAGAGTAAGCAAAATATTGAAAATTCCTGAACTGCTGTAGCAGGAGAGTGGGTGGGTCCAGACAGTCCTGGTAGAAGCACTGGAAATTCCAGGAGACTCAAAACCCTTCCCTGAATACTTCTCTCCTATGACAAGGAAAACATATTGGAAATCACTGTTTTAGTATATGTAGGCTGGAAAGGAAGTAGAGAAGAAAAGTAGAATAGTGATCAACCTTTAAAACGGATTATCTTCATCAGGAAACTGCGAGTTAGCAGAATGCACATCAGAAGAGAACATCAAGGAAGCAAGTCTCTTAGGAAAACAGGAAGTGGAAGAAGGGGCACATTGTAAACCTCTGGTGACCAGGGCTCCCTTACCTCTCACTCATGGGGTGAAGTGGGAGTGGGTAATCAGAATTTGGAAGAAAAGGAATGTAACTGCAAAGGAGGAAGAGAACAACTTGGATGTGCTCTTTCTGATGGATATGAAATCTCATAAGGCATTGAGGAAATTAAAAGAATTCTGAGGAGGAGAAGAAAGTCTCTGGGAGGAGCTAGCAGAGTTAGGGCTTCCAATAGAAGATGTTTCCCTTGTCCCTTTATCATACTCCTCGAACCAACCTCCCCCAACACACCCTCTCAAAGCTGCTTGAATGCAGCACCAGCTCATAATGTAGATAGAAGGGGCAGGGTTTCCCCAGATGACACAACATAACACAGAGAGAGGCTAGATAGAGTGTCTCTGTGAAGCAGAAGCCAATGAGGAAATACGATGAGGCCTCTGCATACACAGCAGGCTGGACAGGGAAAGGTTTAGTGCTTGAAGAAGAAGGAAACAGTTTGTTCTGGAAGAAATCATAATTTCCCTTCAAATAAGGAGGATAACTTCCCAGTACTGTGGAAAAGCTTAATAAGAACTTGAATTTTATAAAACATAAGATTAGAAGTGCTAAAATGGCAGAATGAAGGGAAAATACAAGTTCAAGGAGACACTTAAAAAATCAGTTTGCAGAACCAACAAATAAATCAGAAGCAGCTGGGAACAGAGTATTCATAGCCAAAGAATTAACTTACTGACAGAGCAAAAGCCTGAGATATTTACAGTGAGTGCAGAAGAAAAACAAAGAATGAAGCATTTAGGAAAAAAAAGATGAGTGTGGGAAACAGGTGGAGAATACTACAGGTGCTTGGACTTGCTAGAGATGATGCAGAGATGAGAGGCATATGGGCCTTCCATTCTCTAGTTTAAATTTCTTCTGACATTGTTTTTAAGTTGCAGAAAATTAGCTACTTCAGCTATCACTCATCTGGAAATGTGTAAGCATTGGCAAATTAGTGACAATGAACATTTATGTTCTTCCTAGAAGAATACCAATGAGATGAAAGATTTATTTATAGCCTGAGACCAGGAAAATTCCCCTTTGAAGCAGTTTGTTTCCTGGCATTGATACGCAGAGCTCCCCTCCCCCATCCTGCAATGATTTTTTTTTGGGTTCCCAGGAACTGATCTTCTGCTAAGTGTATTAAAAAATACTGACTACTGATCTCAGGACAAGCATTTTGCTGCTTTTCCTATAACTGGAACCCAGTTGGGCAGATTTTATGGAGAAAAAAAAAATGTGTGTGTGTGTGTATGTGTATGTTAATCATTGACCTTTTCTACATTAAAAAAAAAGAAACTCTCAAGTAAGTCTGGGTAATAGGTTAGTGTGCAAGAGCAAACAGATCTGGTAACATTTACTGCCATTGACTGGAAAACTGTACTTGCATGTCATCAAGTATAGTTTAGAATCTTTACATTACAGATTGCTGTGGGGGAGACTGTAGAGCAAAAGGGAAATTGGTTGCTGGAATGAACTTGTCATGAATTATTCATTTACTACCTCATTCCTTGGAAATCAGCTGGAGGAAGTAGTTACCCAGTTTGATCACAGGAGTGTTAATGCTAGAGGCTTCAGTCCCTCACAAGTCGAGCTGTGACAGCTAACCTTGTGCTTCTGCTGGCTGCTGTAGGGTGGCAGCTGAGCCCGTTGTCCCCTAGTGTGGAGCACAGGACCATGCTGCAGGGGAGTGCTACACTGAGGACCCACCAATCCATTCTTTTTGGAAAATGAAGCTTCAGGTAGGAGAAGTGCTGTATCAGCAGTGCCTAGTTTCTGTTATTTAGGGATGCTATTAAGCCTTACAGAACATACCCAGAGATGCTCAAGGGTACCTCATTGTTGAGTTCTCAGCCAGAGAAGCTTAGCTGTTTAATTCCATTTTCAAGGGTGTACTTTGTTTCTAACAAAATTGTTTCTTGAAATTGTGAAAAGTGTACTTTAGCCAATAAGCTTTAAATACATAAATAATTGTGTTTTAAATGATATTCTCTTACTCTTGATGTAAACAGTATCTTTTTTTCTTGATGTAATAGTGCCCATTTAATTTTAAATTATGGAATTATGGCTTTGGGAAATCCTGAGAAAGATAAGTTCATAATTTGAATTAGCCCAGCTGCAGGCTCTGTTGCTGTTTTCTAGAGGAAGTATTGTTTTCAGAAGCCACTGCAATTCTTTCTGCTGGAGCATTCGTTCTTTAGCTTTTCATAGGATAGAAAAAATGCATAGAAGACAGCACAAAGGGTCTTTGTTCTGTTTGTTGGTATTATTTACTGTGTGTGTGTGTGAATGCACTTGTGTGTGTATGTGTGCTTGCGTGTGTGTGTGCTTGCGTGTGTGTGTGTGTGTGTGTGTGTGTGTGTGTGTGTGTGTGAGATTTTGTATGGATGTTGTCTTTGTTAACTTTGCTGAGGCTATGAAATTCTCTTGAGGGGACTCAAAAATATTAAAGATGAAAGGAACCAGAAAATTAAGGAATCTAGGTTAAATTAGATGTTCTATTTCATTAGTGATATCTTTTGTAGTTTTGAAACAAACATCCCTTGGACACATAAGCTCTGAGCTCCAAGACAACCAGAGAAAATCAACAATCTCCTTCTACACTGTTTTTTTTTTTTGAGTTGGAGTCTCACTCTGTCGCCTAGGCTGGAGTGCAGTGACATGCTCACTGCCACCCCAGTATCAACCTGCTGGGCTCCAGCTATCCTTCCGCATCAGCATTCCAAATAGCTGGAACTACAGATGCACGCTACCACGCCTGGCTAATCTTTTATTTATTGTAGAGACGAGGTCTCGCCAAGTTGCCCGGGCTGATCTTGAACCCATGGGCTCAGGCAATCCACTTGCCTCGGCTTCCCAAAGTGCTGGAATTACAGTCTGAGCCACCAAGGCCGGCCTGTTTTTTTTTTTTTTTAAACCCCACAACAGCAGGGATCTTTGTTTTGTTCATTCATCATTCCCAAGGTTCTAGAACCATACCAGGCTCATAAGCTCATAGTAGGTGCTCCATAAATGTGTTCCTGAATGAGTACATGCTGTACTAAAGACAATTAATAGCCTTTCTACAGAGGTTACTTACTCATATAGCACAGTAGGAAGTAGTTACAATGTTACAGTTTCTATAATAACTTCTATAGCAAATGCATTCTGATTTTATTGATATAGATTATTTAATCTTCAAGGTTTTGTGTATTTATTGTAAACTTTATTTTGAAATGGCAGAAACTTATCTGTTCATTTTATTATTTATATAATTAAAATTTTAAAAAATTAACAATAAATTCAAAGACCTTTAATTTGTTTTCAACAAAATCTTTCGAAAAATACTTAATGGAAAATGCATTTGAAAAATATTGTATTTACTATATTACTAGGAGATTATGATTCTAATCATATCATGTTATATGTAACAGTTTAAAAAGCTTTTGTCAGTCTGTGTCAGAAAGGTGCTGGGAACTATGAATCCATTCATTTGTAACTTTGGGGTAAGTTTTTTTTTTTTGAGTTGGAGTCTCACTCTGTCGACCAGACTGGAGTGCAGTGGCCGCTCCCAGCCACCGCAGCCTTGACCTGCTGGGCTCCGGTGATCCTTCCACCTCAGCCTTCCAAGTAGCTGGAACTACAGGCGCGCGCTAGCATGCCCAGCTAGTTTTTTTATTGTAGAGATGAGGTCTCGCCAGTTGCCCAGGCGGGTCTCGAACCTGCGGGCTCAGGCAATCCACTCACCTCAGCCTCCCAAAGGCGCGGGATTACAGGCTGAGCCACCGAGCCTGGCTGGGTGGTACTAAGTTATGAGCGCTCAGAGGAACCAAAGGTGTTATCTCTGTTAACTCCTTTCCCCATCCTCCTTCCACACAAGCCTACTTTATAAAGGAGAAAGCTGAAATCCAGAGACTCTAGATGAATGGCCCCAGAACAAGTGAGTAGCTGTTATAGTCTTGTGCTTGGTTATCTCATCTATTTTCAAGTTCCTTGTTACTTCATTATTGCCACATTAAAGTTGAAATTAAAAAGAAGCAAATAATCATATTACTATGCATTTGGACTGTAATATTATACTTAAGAAAATTATTGTTGCATTTTTGTAGTACTTTAAATAAATTACCTTAGTTTGCTGAAATACAATTTTATAAATTGTAAGGTTTTTTTCCCCCCTTGACTATAATTGCTTTTTGCCTGAGTTAAAACTGTGTTGCCTAAATATGCACTAAATTTTATTTCATATTTGAACTTCTTGTGAAATGATACTTTGTGCCATTTTTGTTATTCCTTAAAATTACATTACTTTTCCTTTTATTTTTGAGATAGATACAGATTATATCATAATTTTCCTGAAAGCAGTTTACTGGCTATATTAGTCTGCTTGGGCTGCCATAACGAAATACCACAGCCTGTGTGGTTTAAACAACAGAAATGTATTTCCTTAAAGTTTCGGAGGCTGGAAAGCCCAAGACCATGATCCAGCAGGGTTCAATTTCTGGTAAATGCTCTCTTCCTGGCTTGCAGATAGCTGCTTTCTCTCTGTGTCCACACATGGTCTTTCCTCTGAGCACATCCTTGGTGTCAACTTCTCTTTTTTTTATAAGGACACCATCCTGTTGGATAAGGGTCTACCACATTATGACTTCATTTAACCTGAATTACTTCCTGAAAGCCCTATCTCTAGTACAGCCACATGGAGGTTAGGGCTTCAACATATGGATTTAAGGATGTCATATAGTTTAGTCTACAGCACCAACCAAGACAATATTTTTCAAAGTAAGATTTCTAGTAAGTTTTCTTTTGCTTCTCCTTTTCCAGTATAATAAAGTTTTAAATAATTTTAAAGTAAAGCTCCAAGCTATGTAAAGCGTCTTTTAGCCTAATAGTTTCTAACCTCCTTATGTTAGGAATTATTTAAAAATTGAAGAGACTGTACTACTTCCTCCCATTCCATCTTCTCCCTAACCTACTCTTCAAGTCAGGATTATAGGAGGTGTTCAGTTTGCTTTCCTCAGAATCAGTGGTTAAAGGTAAGGTGCTATTACGCACAGCAAGAGTGTTAATTTCTTTTATAGGCTTCCTAAGTATTCTTTGCTGCAAGTTTTCTTTAAAAATTTCAGATTGAATTTTTGAAACCTTTTATTATATGTGGTCCTAAGTTGGTAAGACAAATCAAGAACTTGCTATCAGATTTCACTTGTAGTACTTACAAGACTCCCATATTTCTTGAGGTCCTCAGAATATCTTAAAGTTCTTGAACCTTCCAGGAGAAGTGACTTTTCTTACTTACCTATGAAGATGGTAACTTTGTAAGTCAGTTTTTCTAAAGAAGATTTTGCAACCATGGCACTGTAAAGTCAGCTTTAGTTCCATAAAAATTTCTGGTTATATCTGATTCAATGAGTATCATTTTCAAGTGTGAACTTGGTTGCTAAAACATCATTTCCAATTATATCCTAGTAAAAAAGTGCGGCAGATTTTTACTGAACCTATGCAGATAAATTTATTGCCATAAAAGTGAGAATATTCATTAGGTTTCTATATCCTGGAGGGCTCAAGCAAGGAGACTAAATATCATTTACAAGTATTTTAAAGGTATTTTATTTCAGTTTATGAAAGCAGGGTCTACTAAATTATTGTGGGTTACAGGTAGCTTTAAGAGGAAAGAGAAAAACCTTCCTTATAGTTTAGAAATAGGAACATGCAAATAACATCAACAATATTCCAAACAAAAACTATACTTATCACTTGTTAGTTTATTCAGCCTTATCTAATTGATTCTTGTTTTAGCATTCTTATGAATTCATTGACTTCTTGATAAGAATCCTGCAAATTCTGACTTGAGCCACTGGTGTGGTCTCAAAGTTGTTTAAGCTATATCAGAAGCCTGTACCCAAAAGTACCTGGCATAGTCTTTTTCCATGGACTCTGACACAATTTTATGGCCTATAGCTGATTGCAAAGACTTTGAGGGAAGCATCAGACTAAAATACAACAAACTATACTTGGAGATGACAAAAGACTTCAGATGGCTGCAGTTGATTTATTACTGATAATTTTTTAAAATGAAAGATCCCATGAAAGTTTATTTTGAGAAAAAAATAAAACTGACAGAAAAATATGTTTATTTCTGTGACATACAAAACAAGATAATAAATTCAATTAAAAAATTTTAGACAAAAGAATTAAAAACAACAATGAACTCTGTATTCAAAGGATACAATAAATATTACATCCAGCTTATAAAAGCAGATAAGCATAAACTTCATAGAAAATAAGAATCTTGAAATATAACATAATAATCTTATATATAATGTACAATGAATATATCAAGACTTTCAAGTAAAGAAATTCAGTAAGTCTGGCATTAGGGCCTAAGCTTCTGTGTATTAATGAAATGCCATTATAAGTTATTTGAATCCCCAGTTGAAAGTCATTGGCCAGGAAGATGCTGGATTCAAGTTTAAAAGGTTGTGACCAAGTTAACAATAAAGAAAATAACAGCTAGTAGCATTCCTCCTAAGAACTGGAAGAAGACAAAGATGTTCATTCTTACCACTCCTATAAGTCCTAGCCAGAGCAGTCAGGCTAAAGAAAGAAATTAGAGGTATCCAAATAGGAAAAGAGGGAGTTAAAGCATCCCTCTTTGCGGATGATGTGATTCTATACTTAGAAAACGCTATGATTCCACCAAAAATCGCCTAGCACTGATAAACTACTTCAGTAAAGTCTTGAGATACCAAATCTATGCACAAAAATCAATTGCATTTCTATACACCAACAACAAGCAGTCTGAGAACCAAATATAAAACACAGTTGCATTCACAATAGCCAAACAAACAAATAAACAATGTCTAACCAAAGAGGTATAAAATCTTTACAATGAGAACTGTTAAACACTGTTTAAAAAAATCAAAGGTGACACAAATTGAGGAACATTCCATACTCGTGGATTGGATGAACCGATATCATTAAGATGTCCATACTACCAATAGCAATTTACAGACTCAGTGCAATCTCTATCAAATAACAAGCAACATTTTTCATGTCCAAGTCCTCAAAAGTAAATGAAGCAAAAACTAATATTGACAGCTGGGACCTTATCAAACTAAAAACCTTCTGCACAGCAAAAGAAAAATCAAGAGAGTAAAGAGACAACCCAAAGAATAGGAGAAAATGTTTGCAAACTATACCTCTGACAAAGCCTTAATATCTAGAATCTATAAGGAACTTAAACAAATTGACAGAAAAAAAAAACCAACATTAAAATGTGGACAAAGGACATGGCTTTGCATGTCCTTTGAAGACCTTGGAAGGACTTCTCAAAGAAGACATATAGGCAGCCAATAAACATGAAAAAATGTTCAGCATCATTAATCATCAGAAGTACAAATTAAAACTACAATGAAATAGCATTTCACACCAGTTAGGACAGCTATTACTTAACAGTCAAAAAACAAGTGTTGAGGCTACAAAAAAAGGGGAATGCTCATACACTCTTGGTGGGAATGTAAGTTAGTTCAACTCCTAAGGAAACAGTTTGGAGATTTTGCAAATAGCTAAAAATAGGTTCCACTTATGAGAATATACCCAAAGGAACATACATCATTATACCAAAAAGACACCTGCATTCATATGTTTATTGCAGTACTGTCTACAATAGTACAAACATGGTATCAACCCAGGTGCCCGTGACAGTGGACTGTATAAAGAAAATGTGGTACATATACAGCATGAAATACTATGCAGCCATAAAAAGAATGAAATCATAGCATTTGTAGCAACATGGATGCAGCTAGAGGCCTTCATTTTAAGTTAATTATCACAGAAACAAAACTGAATACCATATGTTTTCACTCATAAGTGGTTGCTAAACACTGGGCACACACAAGCACAAGGATGGGAACAGCAAACACCGGGCATTGCTAAGGGGGGGGGGAGTAGGAATAAGGAATGCAAAACCACCTATTTGGGTACCGTGCTCACCACTGGGACAAGAGGGTGGGCTAGTCAGAATCCCAAACCTCAACTTCATGCAATATGTCTGTGGAACAAATCCTCACGTGTACCTCATGATTCTAAACAACAACAAAAACAAATTAAGACTGATAATAACTTCAGTGCAGAGCAGCATCAGGACTCTGGTAAATAGATCATGATAGTGAGGGTATTGACAAATCTCTTCTGATTTGCTAACTCCTCCCATGTAATTCATCAGTAGTCACAAACCTAATTATTTCCAGTACCTTTTCTTTTATAAGATGAAACAATACATTTTTGTTGTCTTTCAGGGGTCCTCTTGAAAATCTCAATTACAGTTTTAGGTGCAAAAGATATCCCAAAATTTGTATTTAGGTTTTGAATTTATGAAGATAAACTCAAAAGTTGTCAGAATATTTCTCCAATTAAGATAGAAATCAGATCATGGATGCCTGAGAAGCAGTAGTATCTTATGTATTGAAAATTGACATTCAAACATTTGAAAATAAACAGCAGGTAACATGATTGTAAAGCATTTACTTCTTTCATAACTGAGAAGTCTTTGTTTTCTACCTCATCAAGGACATTGTAAAGTCAACGTAAAAAGTATTCTGGTGAAACACGAATGTTATCTAGAGAGCAAATATCTTACAACCTCTTACTAAGAGCAGTCCAATAATCCAATAAAATCTTCTAATTTCAACAGAGAAGACCAAATACGAGTTTTGCATTAGTGTAATTTCAAGAACTGCAAGCTCTTTTGTAACATCTTCTGAATTAACCCATCAAAACTGAGCTGAGCTGAGGGAAATAAAATTCCCTTTCTTCAAACCTTCTTCAGCTTTCTATATCAATTCAAGTTTTTTCTTTCATAACAGATATAGTTTGGCTATTTGACCCCTCCAAATGTCATGTTGCAATCTGATCCTCAATGTTCAAGCTGTTTAGGTCATGGGGGCAGATCCCTCATGAGTGGCTTAGTGCAGTCCGCTTGCACTAAGTTCCTGCAAGATCTGATTGTCAGAAAGGGCCTGGCACCTTACTCAATCTCTTGCCTCCTTTTTCTGACTATGTGATCTCTACTTCCCTTCCTCTTCTGCCGTGAATGGAGGCCTGAGTCTCTTCCTAGAAGCAGATGCTGATGCCATGCTTCTTGTACAACCTGCTGAAGGATGAGCCAAATAATCCTTTTTTCTTTATAATTTACCCACTCTCAGGTATTCCCTTATAACAACTCAGACCTACTGAGGCAGCAACCGTCTTTCTCATTCTGGAACAGCCAGTGTTGTTGTTTTGTTTTGTTTTTGTCTTTAGGACAAATTTTTTTTCATTAATGAACAAAACCCATTCTGCTACCTTATACATAATGTTGTACCTGACTTCCATTGCTCTAGTAGTCTCATCCCCATGTTATTTATAACTTTTAACCAAAGTAACTTCTATTACCAGAGAAGACTAAGGGG
Organism: Carlito syrichta; assembly: GCF_000164805.1. NCBI lineage: Eukaryota > Metazoa > Chordata > Mammalia > Primates > Tarsiidae > Carlito > Carlito syrichta. The sequence continues at coordinate 163,613 of NW_007234199.1, read as the reverse complement.
TGGGTAGAGCTAACATCCAGAGCTAACACAACTTTAACTATGTGTACCTTTATATGAGCCTCAAAACAAGCAAAAATGAACATATTTAACTGATTACTAGAGCCAAAGACACAGACTCTTTGTAGCATATAAAAGTAGGAACAAAGGTATATTAACCTAAAATTATATTCAGTTACACATGTTGCAGTATTCAGTCTTACTTAGAAATGATCTCAGCATTCAGTGTATATCCATTAATTCAAATTAATATTAGTTCAAGTTTTTAAGTTAACTAAAAACCTTGGAAATTTACCTTCAAGCTGACATAACTGCAAGCAACATAATAACTGTTGAAATAAAAAATTAATTAGAATAATGATTCAATTTGGTTGAACACAAATCTATATCTTTTATAATCTTTTGTTTGTTTTTTTTCTTTGACCTGAGTAATTTTTTTAATTTTAAAGATGTGGGGCACAATTCAGGGTTAGGCATACAATGATCATTATGCAGGTACCCTTGTTGATGAGGTGTGTCCCCACCTCTCTAGGCAGATTCCCACTACTGCCAATTCTACCTCCTCCCCACCCCTGGCAGTTTTCCACTACTGCCAATCCTTTTTTAATGAGTGATAACATGTGATACTCAGTTCTTTGTTTCTGCGATAGATCACTCAGTATTATGGGCTCTAAGTCCATCAAGTTGCTGTGAAGTTCATAATTTTGTCCTTTATGGCTGCGTAATATTCCATTGTGTATATGTACCAACTTTTAAAAATCCAGTCCTCTTGTGATGGACAGTGTGGTTGGTTCCATGTTTTTGCTATTGTCAACAAAGCTGCGATAAACATACATATGCAGGTTTCTTTTTCATAGAGTGATTTGAGTTCCTCCAAGTATATTCCCAGTAGGGGGGTTGCCAGGTTGTATGGAAGGTCAATTTTTAGATCTTTTAGGAATTGCCAAACTTTTCCACAGAGGTTGTATTCTTTTACACTCCCACCAACGGTGTAGAAGTGTTCCCTTTTGCCCACATCCTCTCTAGCATCTGTTGTTTTTTGAGTTACTGATGATGGCCATCTGGAGTTACATGACATCTCAGTGTGTTTTTAATTTGCATCTCTTTGATGACTAGTGAGGCTGAGCATTTTTTCATGTATCTGTTGACTCCTCGTATGTCTTCTTTTGAGAAGTGTCTATTCATATATTTTGCCCACTTTGTAATGGGAGTGTATTTTTTTTTCTTTTTGGCACATTTGAGTTCCTTGTGCATCCTATATGTTAGGCCTTTGTCAGACATACAGAAGGCAAATATTTTTTCCCAGTCTGTGAGCTGTCTCTCTGCTTGCTTGAAGGTTTCTTTGACTTTGCAGAAGCTTGTCAGTTTGATGAGGTCCCACTTGTCTATCTTATCTCTTATAATGTGGGCACTTGGGGTTGATTCGATGCATTTTCTATGAAATTATCAACATCATTCTTCACAGAATTAAAAAAAGAATTCTAAAATTGTTAAGGAAATCCTCCAAAAAGCCCAAATAGCCAAAGCAATCTTGAGCAGAGAATAAAGGCAGAGATATCACATCACATCATTTTAAATTACACTACAATGCCATAGTGATATAGTGCAGATTGTTATCCCCTCCAAATGTCATGTCAAAATGTGACCCCCAGTATTGGAGGTTGGGCCTAGCGGGAGGTGTTTTGTTCATGAGGGCGGATCATTCATGAGTGGCTTGGGTCATTCTTTCGGTAATGAGTGAGTTCTTGCTCTGTTTGTTGACATGAGAGCTGGTTGTTTAAAAGAGCCGGCACTTCCTTCTGTCTTGCTTGCTTCTATTCTCACCACGTGATATGCCTGCTTGCTCTTTACCTTCTGCCATGATGGTAAGCTTTCTGAGGCCTCACCAAAAGCCTAGAAGATGCTGGCCCCATATAGAACCAGAGGCCAAATAAACCTCTTTTCTTTCTTTCTTTTTAAAAAATTTTTATTTTAAAATTGTGGAGTAAAATTCAGGGTTAGGTATACAAATATTCATTGTGCAGGTACCCTTGTTGATGCCATGTGACCCCCTTCCCCAGGTATATTACGACTTCTGTCTATCCCACCTCCCCCCCCCACCATGGTTTCCTGCTACTGTCGATCCTTTTCTTATAGTTTTACGGTAGTTATTCAAGGTCCACCTATGAGTGAGAGCATGTGATACTAAGATCTTTGTTTCCTGTGAAAGATAACTCAGTATTATAAACTCTAATTCCATCGATGTTGCTGCAAAGTTCATGATTTTGTTCTTCTTTATGGTGCGTAATATTCCATCATGTATATGTACCACATTTTTTTAATCCAGTCCTTTTTTTTTTTTTTTTTTTAGTTGGAGTCTCACTCTGTCACCCAGACTGGAGTGCCGTATCCGCTCCCGGCCATTGCAGCCTCGACCTGCTGGGCTTCAGCAATCCTCCTCCTCAGCCTTCCAAGTAGCTGTACTACAGGTGCGCGCCACCACACCCGGCTGATTTTTTTATTTATTGTAGAGATGAGGTCTCGCTGCCCAGGTGGGTCTCGAACCCACAGGCTCAGGCAATCCACCCGCCTCAGCCTCCCAAAGACGCGGGATTACAGGGAGCCACTGAGCCCGCTCCAGTTCCCTTTGATGAGCAGCACGGTTAGTTCCATGTTCTTGCTATTGTGAACAATGCTGCGATAAACATGTGTGCAGGTATCTTTTTTATAGAGTGGTCTGAGTTCTTCTGTGTATATTCCCAGTAGGGGGAAGGTAGATTTTTAGAACTTTTAGGAATCGCCACACTGTTTTCTCACAGAGGCTGCACTAGTTTACACTCCCACCAACATTGTAGAAGTGTTCCCTTTTCGCCACAACCTCTCCAGCATCTGTTATTTTTTGAGTTACTGATGATGGCCATTCTGACCGGAGTTAGGTGGTATCTCAGTGTAATTTTAATTTGCATCTCCTTGATGACTAGTGAGGCTGAACATTTTTTCATGTATCTGTTGGCTGCTTGTAAGTCTTCTTTTGAGAACTGTCTATTCATATCTTTTACCACTTTTTTTTTTTTTTGAGTTGGAGTCTCACTCTATCACTCAGGCTAGAGTGCAGTGGCCGCTCCTGGCCACCGCAGCCTTGACCTGCTGGGCTCTGGCGATCCTTCCGCCTCAGCCTTCCAAGTAGCTGGAACTACAGGCATGCGCTACCACACCCGGCTAATTTTTGATTTATTATAGAGATGAAGTCTCGCCAAGTTGCCCAGGCGGGTCTTGAACCTGCGGGCTCAGGCAATTCACTCACCTCGGCCTCCCAAAGCGCGGGATCACAGTCTGAGCCACTGAGCCCGGCTTCTTTTGCCCACTTTGTAATAGGACTGTTTGTTTTTTTCTTTTCAGCGTGTTTGAGTTCCTTGTAGATCCTTGATATTAGGCCCTTGTCAGACATGGAATTGGCAAATATTTTTTTCCAGTCTTTGGGCTGTCTCCCTGCTGTCTTGATTATTTCTTTGACTTTGCAGAAGCTTATGAGTTTAATGAGGTCCCACTTGTCTGTCTTATCTCTTATGACATGGGCACTTTGAGTTTTGATCAGGAATTGGTTGCCAGTTCCAACTTCCATAAGAGTATCTCCTGCATTTTCTAAGGTTCTTATAGTTTGAGGTTTTACATTGAGGTCTCTGATCCACTTGGAGTTAATTTTTTGTGTATGGGGATAAGTAGACTCTTATTTCAATCTTTTGCATGTGGTCAGCCAGTTTTCCCAGCACCATTTACTGAATAGGTTCTCCTCTCCCCAGTAGTGGGTGGTAGAGGCTTTGTTGAAGATGAGTTGGTTGAGAAATTGAGGTTTTGCTTCTGGAATCTCAATTTTGTTCCATTGGTCTATATGCCTATTCTTGTACCAATACCAGACTGTTTTGATTATTGTAGCTTTACTATAAAGTTTAAAGTCTGGGAGTGTGATTCCTCCTGTTTTGTTTTTTTGCTGATGATTGTTTTGGCTATTCTTGGTTGTTTATGTTTCCATATGAATTCCTGTATTGTTGTTTCTAGATCAGAGAAGAATGTTGCTGGTAATTTGATGGGTATTGTGTTAAATCTGTAGATTGCCCAGAGAGAATGGACATCTTAACAATGTTGATTCTTCTAGTCCATGGGCTTGGAATATTTTTCCACTTGTTTGTGTCATCTTTGATTTCCTTGAGTGGTATTTTGTAGTTTTCATTGTAAAAGTCTTTCACGACTCTGGTTAGGAAGATGCCAAGGTATTTCATTTTTTGTGTGGCTATTGTAATGGAATTGTGCTTTTAATTTGTGTTTCTGATTGTTTATTATTGGTGTATAGAAATATGATTGTCTTTTGCACATTTATTTTATACCCTGAGACTTTGCCAAAGTCCTTTATCAGCACAAGGAGGTTGTTAACAGATTCTCTTGGGTTTTCAAGGTATGAAATCATGATGTCTGCAAAGAGAGATAACTTTACTTCCTCTTTTTCTATTTGGATACCCCTAATCACCTTCTCTTCTCTGATTGCTCTAGCTAGGACTTCCAAAACTGTATTGAACAGGAGAGGTGAGAGTCGTCATCCTTGTCGTGTTCCAGTTTTCAGGGGAAATGGTTCCAATTTTTGTCTGTTTAGCAGTATGCTGGCTGTGGGTTTCTCATAGATGGCTCTTACTATTTTGAGGTATGTTCTACCTATGCCTAAATGTTCTTGTTTTTATCAAGAAGAGGTGCTGAATTTTATCAAAAGCTTTTTCTGCATCTAATGATATAACCGTGTGGTTTTTGTTTTTATGTCTGTTGATGTATTTAATTATGTTTATAGTCTTATGAGTGTTGAACCAGCCTTGCATCCCATGGATGAAGCTTACGTGGTCATTATGGATGATTTTTGAGATGTGTTATTGAATCCAGTTTGCTAGGTTCTTTTTGAGAATTTTAACATCTGTGTTCATCAAAGATATTGGCCTGTAGTTCTCTTTCTTTGTTGGATCTTTACCTGGCTTGGGTATCAATGTGATGTTAGCTTCATAAAATGATTTGGGGAGAGTTCCATCTTTCTCCATCACCTGGAATACTTTCAATAGGATTGGTATCAGTTCCTCCTTGTATGTCTTGTAGAATTCTGCTGGAAAGCTATCTGGTCCAGGGCTTTTTTTTTGTAGGTAGTTTTCTTATGACATAGTCAATTTCCTGAATTGTTATTGGTCTATTTAGGGTCTCGATTTATTCTTGTTTCAACCTAGGGAGGTTTTCAAGTTTGTTTCCATACAAGTGTACATAGAGGTCTCTGAGATTCATTTGTATTTCTTCAGGGTCAGATGTGACTTCATCTTTTGTGTTTCTGATTGTGTTTATTTTGGCTTTTTCTTTTTTTGTCAGTCTAGCTAGTGGACCATTGATCTTGTTTATCCTTTCAAAGATCCAACTTTTTGTTTCGTTGATTTTTTTGTATTATCTCTTTGTCTTCTGTGTCCTGGATTTGGACTTTTATTTTGGTGATCTGGATTCTTCTGCTGAAGTTAGGGTTTTGATGGTTTGGTTTTCCAGCTTTCTTATTGTTAGGTTGTTAACTTGTGATTTTTTCCATTTTCTTCATGTGCGTTTGTAGAGATATGAATTTCCCTCTTACTATTGCTTTCACGGCATCCCAGATTTTGGTAAGATTTTTCTTCATTTTCATTTGTTTCCAGGTATCTTTTAATCTCTGTCTTGATTTCTGTGTTGACCCAGGAGTTGCTTAGCATCATGCTGTTTAGTGTCCATATCTTTGTGGGTTTTGGGGGAACCTTGTTTGTGTTGGTATTTATTTTTATTCCACTGTGGTCTGAGAAGGTGCATGGCAAAATTTCAATCTTATGAAATTTGTTTATGATTGATTTATGGCCAAAGATGTGATCAATCTTAGAGTATGTTCCATGCTGTGATGAGTAGAATGTATATTTTGTGTTCTTTGGGTGGAGTGTTCTATAGGTTTGGTCAAGAGTCAGATTGAGGTTCTGAATCTTCTTGCTGATTTTTTGTCCTGATGATCTGTCTAGGGTTGTGAATGGGGTATAGGAGTCCCCAGCTATGATAGTGTTAGAGTCAATATCTTTTTTAAGTTTGCCTAGAAGCTGCTTTATGAAAGTTGGTGCTCCTATTTTGGGTGCATATGTTTAGGAATGGATATTCTTGTTGCTGGATTGAATATTTATTTTTATGTTAGTGACTTTCTGTATCTTTTTAAATTTTGATAGCATAAAGGGTATTTTTTTTGAAATTAAGATTGCAACTCCTACAATTCCTGCTTTCTTTTGTGTTCCATTCGCCTGAAAATTTGCTTCCCATCCTCTTACTTTGAGTCTGTAAGTGTCCTTTTTGATGAGATGAGTCTCTTGGAGACAATATATTGTTGCCTCATGATATTTTATCCATTTTGCCATCTATGCCTTTTCAGTGGTGCATTTAGTCCATTCACTTTCAGGCTAATTATTGAAATGTGAGGGTTTATCCCTGTTGTGAGGTTCTTATGGAGTTGTTGTTGCTCCTGTTTGTTGTCTTTCTTTTGGTTTTTGGGTTGATTCATGTATGTTTTCAATCTTTTTCCTGTACTCTTGTAAAGAACATTGTCATTCTTTTTTCCTTTCCTTCTGTGTTTAATACTTAAGTGTTTCTTGTAGAGGTGGTCTGGAGGCAGTGTAAGTTCTTAGGGATTGGATATGTGGGAAAGATTTTAATTCTCCCTCACTGATGAAGCTTAGCTTAGCTGGGTAGGTTATTCTGGTTGAAATTGTTTATCTTTGAGAACTTTGATGTTTGATGTTTCAAACTCTCCTAGCCTGAAGTGTTTCTGTAGATAAATCTGCTGCTATTCTAATTGGTCTTCCCCAGTAGGTAATCTGACCTTTTCCTCTTGCTACCTTTAGGGTTTTTCTTTTATCCTACTTTGTTTAGGCAAATTTTTATGTGTCTGGGAGTTGGTCTTCTCATTTTTTTGTCTTGTAGGGGTTCTCTGGATCTCTTGTGTTTGAATTTTCACATCTCTGATGAATTGAGGGAAGTTTTCTTGAATAATTTCATGGAATCTTTGTTCCAGAGTGGTCTCTGTCCCTCTTTCTGCCTCACGAAATCCAATTACTCTTAGGTACACTCTCTTGAAGTAGTCGTTCATCTCTTGAAGGTTTTGTTCTGTCTTTTTAAACTTCTTTTCTGTTTTTGACAGTTTAGGTTTGTTCTATATTTTGGTCCTCAAGCTTGGAGAGTCTTTCTTCTGTTTGGCTAATTCTACTTTCCATGCTTATTAGTTTGTTATTTATTTCAGTCACAGTATTCATTACTGCTATTATCTCAGTTATCAGCTCCTTCCTATTTTCCTCTTGTCTCACCTCAATTCTTTTTATTCTCTCTATTAATGTCTTGATGTTTGGGTTTGTAGCATGTCACCAGTCATTCTGGGGCTCTTCATTGTTCCAAAGTCTGTTTTCTCAGTTTCTGACCTCCCAGGGGTCTGGGTGAGACCTATATTCTTCCTTTGGTCTTTCTTCATTTGTGTAGATTTTCCTCCCCACTTTCCTTTTTTCCCTGTCTTCTTTAATTCTGTTATTCGGGCAGAGTTCCTTTTACTTCTTTTTGCTCAATCTCCTATTCTTCCTTATGTGTATCTTCTGACTTTGTTCAAGTCTGGAGCTTGACTGTAGGTTGGGGGGGATTCTTTTTGCAGTTTTGAGATTTAATTGACAAGGGAGCTGTGATTAAAAATCTGTCTGCAGATCCTAGTATCAACAGACAGGTGTATGGATACCCTGGAACCCATTTCTCACTGCCTTGCAATCTTTCCATGCAGTGGGGGTATAGGTTTGCTCCCTGAAAGCAAAATGAGGTAAGAAAAAGGAAAATAACGGAATGGGGTTGGGAAAAGGATGTGGAGAGGGAGACAAATAAGAGGGAAAACAGACAAATGTATCATCTAACAAATGAGAAGGGACACAAAGACAGAAAAGGGTAAAAAAAAAAACCAAACAACTAAAACATACAATCATACAGACACACAAACTAACCAACCTCCTTATTGATGTACTATTCCCCTACACAAACATGATGTCTAAAAAAAAAATCAGTAAACTAACAGAAACAAAGTAAGTACAAAAATGTTAATAACAGTAAGAAGAGAGAGAAAAGAGAAAAAAAGATGAATAAAACAAACAGACAAGGAATAAAAATTTAAAAAATTAAAGCAAGGGAACCAAGCATGCATTGAGATTGTTCCTCTAAGTCCAACATACTTTCAGCTCTGATCACTAGCTGTCATCACAGGCTGGTAGGGTTGCTCACAGCTAGTGTCAGATGCCCCAGGCCTGCCAATGAGGGAGGGTGGATCAGTTCTGAGCTCAGTTGGCTTGCTGCCTGTCAAGTCTGCCACTCAGATGTGACCTGTGTCCGATCTACCATGGGGAAGGAGCTTCTGGCTCTCCCATTTTGAGGCTATTACCTTAGGTCTCAAGTTGGATGCTGGGCAGAGCTGGGCAGAGCTGGGCAGGGTAATGCAGTTCTCTGCCTGGTCTCACAGCTCCAGGTGATCTCTGGTTCTCCTGCAACTGGTGACTGAGCTGGGGAAGGTGGAGTGCAAGACAACCAGGTGCTGCAGATCGGCGTGGCGTGAGGCAGCTTGGGCAGGGCTGGGTGGGGAGGTGCAGCAGGCAGGTAACCCTGGAGCTTCACTGGGCAGGAACCAAGGGCTACCTAGGGTGGAGGGGGGTGGCGAAGGTGGCGGCAGGGCAGTGTGTGGAGTTGCTTGTCTTCCAGCCTGCAGACCTTGTGCAACTGACTGAAGAGCAGGCTGGCAGCGGCGGGAGCAGCAGCCACTGGGGGAGAGCAACAGTCTTTATGGACACTCGCTTTCGCGGAGGATGTCACAGACCAACCTTCCCCATCACCATCTTCTTTTATAATCTTAAACATCAAGTAGAAGTACTGCTAGCTTACTCAGTCAGAAAACCATGTAAGTTTAGGAAAGACATGCCCAAATAGAATAAAAATCTATGCTTATACTTAGCACTGATAAATCAATGATGGAATAGCTATTTGTATTAAGTAATAAATATTAAACAAGTCTGATTTCCACAGATTTGCCTTTAATACGTGAACTTGATTTCTTTTTAAAATTATTTTTAAAGATGTACAGTACAATTCAAGGTTAGGTACATGTGTAGTCATCATAAAGGTCAAGCGTGGGTACCCTTGTTGATGTGGTGTGTCCCTTCCCTCCCTCTCCTGGCAGTGCCCCACTACTGCTAATTCCTTTTTAGTAGTATTATGGTAATGTTCAGGGTCCACTTATGAATGAGAATATATCATACTCAGATCTTTTTTTCTGTGATAAATCAGTGAGTATTATAGACTCCAAATCCATTCAAGTTGCTGTGAAGTCCATAATGTTGGTTTTCTTTATAGTTTGGTATTCTTTATACGTAATATTCCATTGTGTATATGTACCACACATTTTGTTTATCCAGTCAACTTTCGATGGGCAGCACAGTTGTCTCCATGTTTTTGCTATTGTGAATAATGCTACAATAAACATGTGTGTAGGTATATTTTTTAATAGAGTGCTTTGAGTTCCTCCAGGTACATTTCCAGAAGGGGAATTGCTGGGTCACATGGAAGGTCGGTTTTTAGGTCTTTTAGAAATCGCCACACTGGTTTCCACAGAGGCTGTACTAGTTTACACTCCCACCAACAGTGTAGAAGCGTTCCCTTTTCCCTGCGTCCTCTCCAGCATCTGTTGTTTTTTGAATTATTGATGATAGCCATCCTGACTGGAGTTAGGTGGTATCTCAGTGTGGTTTTGATTTGAATTTCTTTGATGAGTAATGAGGCTGAGCATTTTTTCGTGTACCTTTTGATTGCTCTTATGTCATCTTTTGAGAAGTGTCTATTCATATCTTTTGCCCACTTTTTGATACGGTTGTTTTTTGTTTTTGTTTTTTTTCTTTTGGAATGTTTGAGTTTCTTATAGATCCTGGATGTTAAGCCTTTGTCAGTTATAGAGTTGGCAAGTATTTTTTCCCCATTCTGTAGGCTGTCTCCCTGCTCTCTTGATGGTTTTTCTTTTGCTTTACAGAAGTTTTTCCATTTGATAAGGTACCACTTGTTTATCTTATCTTTTATGACATTTGCTTTTGGAGAGTTGATCAAGAATTGGTTACCTACTCCATTGTGCCTAAGAATGTTTCTTGCATTTTCTTCTATGATTCTTATAGTTTGAAGTTTTACATTTAGATCTTTGATCCATTTAGGCTTGATTTTTGTGTATGGTGATAGGTAGGGGTCCTGTTTCAATCTTCTGCATGTGGTCAGCCATTTTTCCCAACAACATTTACTAAATACGTTCTCTTCTCCCCAGTGGTTGTTGGGTGAGGCTTTGTTGAAGATGACTTGGTTGAGAAATTGAGGTTTTGCTTCCAGAACCTATCCTGTTCCATTGGTCTATATGCCTGTTCTTGTACCAGTACCAGGGTGTTTTGATTATTGTAGCTTTGTAGTAGAGTTTGAAGTCTGGAAGTGTGATACCTCCCACTTTGTTTCTTTTGCTAAGGATTGTTTTGACTATTTGTGGTCTTGTATGTTTCCTTATGAATTTCTGTATTATCATTCCCAGGTCTGAGAACAACGATGTTGGTAATTTAATGGGTACTGTGTTAAATCTGTAGGTTTACAGATGGACATCATTTTTTTTTTTGAGTTTGAGTCTTACTCCATCGCCCAGGCTGAAGTGCCATGGCACACTCACCACCACCCCAGCATTGACCCACTGGGCTCCGGTGATCCTTCTACTTCAGCCTTTCAAGTAGCCGGTACTACATGCCCCTGCTACCATGCCTGACTAGTTTTTTTTTTGGTTTTTTTTTTTTCATTTATTTTAGAGACGAGGTCTTGCCAAGCTACCTAGGCTGGTCTTGAACCCACGAATTCATGCAATCCTCTTGCCTTGGCCTCCCAAAGGGCTGGCATTGCAGGCTGAGCCATAGCCACTGAGCCCACAGATGGATGTCTTAATAATGTTAAACCTTCCAGTCCATGAGCATGGAATATTGTTCCATTTTTGTGTGTGTCATCTTTGATTTCTTTGAGCAGTGCTTTGTAGTTTTCATTGTAAAGGTCTTTCACTTCTCTGGTTAGGAAGCTGCCAAGGTATTTCATTTTTTTGGTGGCTATTGTGAATGAGATTTTGCTTTTTATTTGGTTCTCTGTTTGTTGTTGGTATATAAGAATGCAACTGTCTTTTACATGTTTATTTTGTAACCTGAGAGTTTGCTAAAGTCTTTTCTCAGTGCAAGGAAGGACGTATTTGACATATTCTCTTGGGTTTTCAAGATATAGGATCATGTTGTCCACAAAGAGAGATTACTTACCTTCCTCTTTTCCTATTTGGATACCATTGATTTCCTTCTTTTGTCTGATTGCTCTAGCTGTGACTTCCAACACTATGCTGAACAGGGGAGGTGAGAGTGGGCAGCCTTGTCTCATTCTGGTTTTCAGGGGAAATTGTTCCAATTTATGTCCATTTAGCAGTATGTTGGCTGTGGGTTTATTGTGGTTGGCTCTTACTATTTTGAGATATGTTCCATCTATGCCTAGGTATTCAAAGGTTTTTATCAAGAAGGGATGCTAGATTTTATTAAAAGCTTTTTCTGCGTCTAGTGATATAAGCATGTGGTTCTTATGTTTACATCTGCTGATGTGTTTAATTATGTTTATGATCTTGTTGATGTTGAACTAGCCCTGCATCCTGGGCTGAAGCCTACTTGTTAATGGTAGATGATTTTTGAGATGTGTTGTTGAATCTGATTTGCTAGAATCTTGTTGAAAATTTTTGCATCTATGTTCATCAAGGATATTGGCCTATAGTTCTCCTTCTTTGCTAGATCTTTACCTGGTTTGGGTATCAACGTGATGTTAGCTTCATAAGATGATTTGGGGAGAATTCCATCTCAAGATGTGAACTTGATTTCTTAACATAGGTCATATTGGTTTCTGTAAGGATAATTTTGAAATCTAGCACACTTCAAAGTGTTAGATGTTCAACTTCCTTACTTTCTGGGAATTTTAGGAACATTCTGTTTATATAAGTACTATAAGTCAATATTAATATACTTATCTAATTTAAGAGAATTTATCCTCTATTATCATTTTTATATAATGAAAGGTTAAAGTCTTTCTGAATTACATATAGACATGCTGATTCAGATAGAGTTTATAACTTCAAGTCTGAAATTTCAAGAATGGGTCCAGAGTAAACACATAATTACAAAACTCATTCATCTTTATCATAGAACTGTTTACTTCCTACTAGGTGTGAATTCTCAGTTGACTTATAGTCAGAACAGACAAACAGACAAACAGAAAAGACTAACAAACCAGACTATCTGTAGTCCATCCATTTACATATTCACAGAGTTTATAAAACCAGATGCCCAATGGACAATAATTTGTTGGAGATAAACCAACCAAAACCAAGTTTATTTTTTCAAATGTTCATAACAGCTTTATTTGTAGTAGCCCCAAAGTTGAAATAGTCAAAATGTAATTTAATAAGCAAATAGTTAAACAAATCATGGTGTATCCATACTATGTAATACTTAATAGCAAAAAAAGAACAAATTGTTGATATATGCAACAACTTGGATGGATGAAGGTTTTATAATGAGTGAAAAATACTAGTCCTCAAAAGTCACATATGGGTCCTGTATATATGTGTGGCATTGTATGATGCCATCTGTCTAACATTTTCAAAATAACACTGTTATAGAGATGGTGAAGAGATGAGTGGTTGTCAGTTGTTAGGGAGGTGGTGTATTGGGAAGAGTTTGTGTTCTAAAGAGTAGCATGAGGGAGAACTCTGTTCTGTGGAATAGCTCTGTACTTGATTATGGTGGTAGTTACACAAATGTATAGTATGATAAAACCTAGACATAGACCTATACACATACATTACACCAAAATCAGTTTCCTGGTTTTGATATTATACTTTAATATTTAACTTAAGATAAAAATATTTGAAGGAACTGGTTAAAGCTGTATGCAGAATCTCTCTATACTGTCTGCAATATCCTGTAAATGTATAATTTTTTTAAAGTAAAAAGTTTTTTAAAAGTGACTTTCTTTCTGACATACAAAGCTCTCACCACACTAAGTGCCAGCAAGGAAATAGAATTCCAGAACAATCATTCCCATTCATTGCTGGTGGGAGTGTAAAATGGTATAGCCGTTTTGGAAGACATTCTGGCAGTTACTCACAAAGCTAAACATATTCTCACTGTATGATCCAGTAATTACATTTCTAAGTATTTACCCAAATGAGTAGAAGATTTATGTCCACACACATACATAGGAAAGCAAGTCTTCCACCTTCCAGATAGGTCCCCAATTTCACAGCCGTGTGGTTTGAATTGGATAGAACCATCTCTAGCTCTTAAAGATGACTCAGACTGGCCTAAAGTAAGTAATGTTATCCTGTTCCTCAGCCAGTCACTGTGGCAAAGATTAGGGGCAGAATTGTTGGGAGCTGGCCACGGAGGCCCACTGAGCGTTAGGGATCAGGAAGGGCCGTTGATCCCGAGACCACTAGGATATGTTCGGGAGCTGTTGATCCCATTCCCTCCCTCCTTTTCCATTGGCACAAGCAATCAGGAAAGGCTCTTGCTGGCTCTGATAGAAAACTCTGAGACCGAAACGTACACAGTTAAATCTGGGAGTCTATTGTTCCCATTTTCCACAGTTTATGGTTTTTGCTTTTAAACAATTTAAGTTTAACTTTGAGTCACATTGAGGAGCCTTAGTGCAAGTCACAGGTTTTCTTCACGTGATTTTAGAAATTTATAGATATAGGTTTTAGAAAATAGTTTATATAGATTAAGAAAATTTAAGTAACCATTTTGTTATAGAAGTATGGTTAGTTTGGGGGGCCAGTAAAGTTTAAATTAGGCCAGCTGGTGCTAGGAGAGTATAACCATAACAACAATTGTTTTAATATAAACTAGTTTAAATTAGTACAAAATAATAAAAGTTAATAATTTACTATGGTGGTTTTGGGTTTAGACATTGAGTGATGTTAATTTAAGATGATATAGTTGTAATACAATTAAGGGCACATAAGAAACTGGTTTGGGGAACATTAAGCTAGCATAAGATACAAAAAGACAATTTGTGGCTGTTCTCCCTCATGTTCTTTCTTATGTATAAAAAACATTTGCTTGAGAGTTGGGTGGTGTCCTTTGTGCACCCGGACCTGTTCATGTGAAAGACACATGCTACCTTTTGTTTCCTGTGATGATGACTTTGCAGAGTTTAGGGATAAAAGCCCTGGGATAACATTCAATAAATGGCTTCTGCACTAGACAGGAGTCCAGTCTCTTTCTTTCTCCCCCCTTTTCTTTCTCTTTATATCTATCCCTCCAGTTTATATCTATCCCTCCAGTTTAAATCGCTGATGCCGTCACACCGCCAGAGACCCCTCATCCCTGCAGTGGCAGGATCCCCACACAGAATGTTGCTGAGAGACAGATGTTTCCTGGTTCAGACAGAGAAAAAGCCAACATAAGTGGATAGCAACTAACTGTAATAGAATTTGTTGATTGCAACTGGGTAGTAGAATTGAATCAATGGATAGAGATGGGGGTAGATAAGCAGTCTCTTTAAGCCATTTAGTGTCCACATCTAGAACTGGGAGTGAGGACCCAATCCTACTGAAAGTTATGACTGGAAAGTTCAGGTTGTTTCATGGAAAGGAAAAGAATAGTATTGGAGACTCTGATTTATAAGGTGGAAAAATAGCCCTGGAGGGAGCCACCAAAGCAAATGAAATCGGCGGTCCTTGTTTCTTATTCACTAGTAGCTTTATTATATTTTTTTTTTGTAGATACACAATCTTGCTATATTGTCCAGGCTGGTCTTGAAACTCCTGACCTCAAGTGATCCTCTTATCTTGGGCCTTACAAAGTGTTGAGATTACAAGCATGAACCATTGCACCCAGCCCTGCTTTGATGATTAGTATGTTTAAGTCTACAGACATACCGTCCTGAACACACCCAATCTTGTCTGATTATTAATATGTTTTTTAACAGTGAGATCTTGATTAAGAGCAAGAAAGAATAAGCATTTAATTGTTCATATAACTAACAATTTGAAATGAAGAACAGTAAAACCAAAATCTAAGTATTTTTAAGAAAGTAGAAATGCAGAAGGTGGAATCATCTTTTTAGAATGTCAGAATTGTAAGTTGACCTCTGAGCCACTCAGTGTACTCACTTAGGTGAAAAGCAATGAAGGACTCAACGGAAGAGAAATACCGATGCTACAAGTGACAGCAATTTTACCAAAAACGGCAGACTTCTGTCTTGAAACATGCCTGATACACAAACATGAATTTTTAATATCCTTAGTTATTATTATAATCATTACTATCTTCTTTAAATTTAAGAAACAATATCTAGAAAAAAACCTGGCCTATATTCACCATGTTTACAATATAATATGAAATCCATAGTATACGGTGTTTTATTATTAGATTATGATTGAGTATCCATTCACTTAAACTGCCATTAACCATTGCTAGCTATGTGCCTATTATCTTGTACTCTGGTAGTTGGTGTCCTGTATTGATTAGCTTATGCAGAAAAACCACTGGAGTTACTTACTTAATCAAAGTGTATAGCACAGTACTTTATACATCATAGATTATTTCAGTGGTTCTAGTATTTTTTAAAAGTTCTAATATTCTCATACCATACAAATCTCTCCTTTAAAGTGTACAGTTGATAGGTTTTTATTGTATTGTTAAGTCTGTACAACTGCTATCTCCATCCCTGTTCAGGACATTTTATCACCCCAAAATGAAACTTTGAACCCATTAGCAGTCTCATTCCCCATTCCCCCCTCCCAAAAGCCCTTGGCAACTGCTAATCTACTTTTTTTGTCTCTATGGATTTGCCTATTTTGGACACTTTGTATAAACGGAATCATAAAATAAGTGGTCTTTTGTGACTAGCTTCTTTCACTTAGCAAAATGTTATCAAGATTCATTCATGTTGTAGCATGTATCAGTTATTTTATCCTTTAATGACTAGATAGTATTCCATATTTTGTTTTTCCATTCATCCATTAATGGACATTTGAGTTTTCACTTTTTGGATATTTTGATTTGTATTTGCATGGTATATATTTTTCTATTTCTTTGACTTTAAAGCTACCTATATCACTGAAATGAGTTTTCTGCAGATAATATATAATGGTATTTTAAAAATCATTTCTGCACATGTGTTTTTTAATTGTTCTGTTTACATGTGCTCTTAATGTTATTATTGCTATGTTTATCTATTTTGATTTTTTTTTACTATATCTCTTTGCTTTTTTTTAAATACAGAATTTTAATTAGAAAATGTGTAAAGTAGGAAAAAACCCTGACAAGAAAGACCAGGTGGAAAATGGGTTCCCAGTAAAATGGAATTTTAGGGCAACAAAAGTCCAAAAGGCCACAAAAGAGAACTAGCACCACTGTCATTTGAACAATGGCTAGTTACTTGCATTGTTTGGCATTGTTAATCACTGAATCTGGGTTTTCCTCTGAATTCCACACTGAGCATGCACTACCCAACAATTTTATCATAAAATACTTGCTTTCTACACACATTTTAGGACAAGCTACCACCAGAAACAAATCAATACAAATACATCAGGGCTGAACAATCTCAGTGGTTGGTGAGATACACTGGGCAGAATCCCACCCACCAAAGGAAATGAACAGGCTATAGGCAAAGTAAATGAGGGGGATTCAAGGAGTGAAAGATATTAAATATTAATAATTAATTCAGACACGGTACTGTATTTTCTGCAAAAGAAACTTAACATTTAGTAACACACTAATGAATTTCATCTCCAAAGAGATTAGTGCACTGGCAAATTCCCGAGAACACCCCAGCCCTGCAGATGCCAAGGTCAGGACAGTCTTCACTGATCACTCCCTCTGTCAGAGGGCCCAAGGAGTTGCAGCATGATGACCTGCCTCTGTACTTCCCACTCTAAGCAGCAAACTTGAAAGAGCCAAAGAGGAGTCCCCAGTGGGCAAGGGGAGCAGAGAAACGTGTTAAATGTAACTCTAAAACATGGTAAAATGGGACATAGCCACATTCTAACCCCAGACACATGGGCAAGTCCCCAAAGTTGTTAGTTTAAAAAAAGAAAAATGGGCACACCTCATTTTCCAAAGAGTATAAAACATGGAAATTTGGGAGATACTGGAAAAGCTGTCAGATAAACACTAAATGAAAATCAAGCTCTTCAACCCAAACCTCTCAGGGCTGAAACACACCCTCTATTCATCCAGTCAACAGTGTCTCTTGCTTTTTAGCAGGGATGCAATTGGTCAAAGACACCAATGGATCTACAGAGCAATTTTTAAACATTCCTCTCAGACCAAAGCCCAGGCCTATGAGGATTCAAGCAGCCCCTAAGGCCTGTGACAGCAGACTCCAAAGGTCCCAAGGTCTGGTCCTTTCTTCCCAGACACAATGCCAAACACGTCAAATCTCCCATCATGTTATATTTTATATTTTGAAATATGGAAGTGCATTTTAAATACTCTTAAGGTATTTATTTATCACAACATTCTCTAATTTCACACTAGCTTAAAATTCAATTCAGTCTTTACACTTCTCTCCTGAGGTTACCACCTCAGCGTTTTCATAACGCCTTCTCCTGCATCCACAACGGTAAGCCCCACGGTGAGCCTCTCTGTTTCTCAGGTGAGCCAACTAGATGTTAATACTGCTCTGCTACAAGGTAAAAAGCTCCTAACTCAAACTTATCAGAAAAGGAGTGAAACTTCTGCAAAGTGCACTTTAAGAAGAGGTACTTTTTGCTTATGAAAAGAAACCAGTGAGTCCTCTAAGAATAAAAGGGAGTATTTTACAGTTAAGCACATGATTTGGAGTGAAGAATTCAGATGTTCCTCTTCTGGTCTGGGCTGTTAATACTCTTCCTGCTCTTCCTGTGGGCCCCCTTCATCAGGTATCACAAAGCCTTTGTCTGTGGCATAGAGAATGTCTACAGTCCTCTGCAATAAAGGGTCGTTTTCCCCCTTGTTCTCCTGGCAAATCAATTCAATGTTCCTTAGCTTTCCAAAGTAGAATTCTCTCTCTTTCTCCAAGTCTTCGACAGTAAGTTTCAATACGCTGACCTGCTGCATCAACTCAGTGGCCTCATCATCCCCGTTGTCTACACCAGGATTCTTTCGCACTACCCCAGGGCCAGCCTTAGTAGCTGCAGTAGTCCTCTGTACTACTGAAATGGGCCTCTGGGGAGCTGCACTGCTAGAGCTGAGAGGTTTCTTCGGTTTATTCGGTGCTGGAGCAACAAGGGAGGGAGCCACTGCAGTTTCTTGACCTTGTCCGGCAGCCACAGTGTCATAGTCTTTTCCATCATAGTTTGCATCAAAAAACTTCTTAGAACCACTGAACAAATTGAAAATTGTCCTGAAATTTTCCTTTTACTAATTTATCCACAGGAATTATTTTGTCAACACCCATTCTCTTAAAACCTGCTTGAAGTATCTTGAAGTTCTGCATGTACTCATGTTCTAGCTTAGCTTGGAATTTCACTTTCTTCAAGGCAATAGAGCCAGGGAACAGCATGTCCATAAACTGACAATAGGCAGCTCATGAGCACAACTGTTCAATCTTTGTTAGGTTCAACTGCAGAGACTCATTGATCCAGGCCAGCATGTCATGTCGTCTTAGGTTATCACTGATGACTGACGTTGAATATACGTTCACTGCCATCTTCGGCTCTCGGCGGAACCATGTCCACTGCCCACACTGACTCTGGTTCCATCTTCCTCTTGTTCAAACCAACTGAAACCGCCCGCCCACCTGCACGATCCTCTTTGCTTTTTTTTTTTTTTTTTTGAGTTGGAGTCTCACTCT